>NC_058135.1:297366783-297376064 GCF_016433145.1 Gracilinanus agilis | reverse complement strand
GAAGGGGAGGGAGGAAGAGAGGGAGAGAGGAAGGAAGCGATGAAGGAAAGAAGGAAGGGAGGGAGGAAAGAAGGAAGGAAGGAGGGATGGAAGGAGGGAGGGAGAGAGAGAGGAAGGAGAGAAGGAAGGGAATGAGAGAGGGCGGGAGGAAAGAAGGGAGGGAGGGAGGAAGGAAAGAAGGAAAAAAGAAAGGAAGAGAGGGAGGGAGGGATCTTGGTAGAAGCTGTGCTGATAATGCTCTAGATTTTCCTACCCTGACTTTAGGAGAACCAAACTGATTCTTTAAAACATGTCTTTTTATATGTTCTGCTATAATCAAGCCTTAAATGCCTGTAAATAAAGTTAATTTGTGACTTTGCACACATCAGAAACTGGCAAATGCTGCACACCAGGGCTTGGACTGGCTGCTGATTTGTGGAAGCGATGGAGAGAATGGGGATCACCCAGGCTGAGCTTCCAAGTGCAGCATCCACCCCTTTTTGGTTAAACATTTGCCAGCACAGCCTGTGTGTCCCCCCATAAGTGGCCCCCAAGCCACAGCTGCCCAGGCTCAGCCTGGCCCTCAAACAGTTCTGGCCAGGAATTGCTTACGTGTTCTGAGCAGGACTTGAGGACTTCTTTCTCTTCAGGGTCCTCGCACACAGCATCCGGTCGGTTAATCTTCTGCATGTTCCCAAATTCGATGGCGCTGAAGGTAATTCCTGGAGGAGAAAGTGTGGCCATGAGCAGCCCAGCCTGAAGCCCCATGTGTCTGGGCCCACAGCTGCAGGACAGATACTTCCTCCCTCTCCCACGCCCACCAAGCCCCCCCGCCATGGGCAGACTGCCTACCTTCATTATAGAACTCAGAGTACGTCTGCATGCCGTTGTAGTCCCCACACAAGCCACAGGTATGGTTGCGGAATTTGCCATCAAGCTCCAACTGAGCAGAGAAAGAAGAAAGAGCATTGAGACTGATGGCCAAGCCAAGAGGGACAGTCCTCTTCCCTGCAGGCATGGCTGGCTAGAACAGGGCTGGGGTCACCCTCTACCATGTGATCCCAGCCCCAGCCTCAAGGGAACCTTCCTTCCCCAGGCCTCAGTTTCCCTCACCCTCTCTTAAGTTATCCCCCCTAGAAGCCTGGGGGAACCTGCTTCCCCCTCCCTCTGCTAGCCCTGTGCATCCTGGGGTGGGGAGTGTAGGAGACTAGAGGCCGGAGGGAGTTGTATTCACCATGAGAGAATCCTGGAGATTCCACATGAGGGCAAAGCCCCCTCGGGCATAGATCTTGGTGTATATGTCATTCTTCTCGATGAGAAGGCCGGAGCTGTAGTAGGGCACCCGGACTCTGCAAGAAAGTATGGGAGAAGCATCACGTTGTGTCTGGGCTAAGTCCCACTGAGAGATTCCCAGAGACTTGTGGGCCCTGGTGACTGGCCAAAGCTCCCAACACCTCCAAGGAGAGAAGGGGAGAGGGGGCAGGGAGGATAAAGGGCTGGGGCACCTGGGGGAAGGCCAGAGGGAGAGCCGGTGGCCTGTGCTCTCTGCCACTAAGACCTCGGCTGGAGAAGCAGCTGGGTCAGGCGAGTAGTTGGGGAAGTCAGATCCTGAGAAGGGAAAGTTGCTGCTCGCCCACAGCCCTTATAGGAGGGCTTCTCCATTCTCCCCGAGGGGAGGGGGGAGCTTCTGTCTCCCACCATCACCGGTTTCCCAAACCTGGACCAGGAGCACACCACACCCTCCCCCACCCCTTGGAGGTGCCTTTGGATAGCATCTGGCTGCTCCCCCCTAGGGCTTCTAAGCCCCAGCCTTCAGCCTGCTGCCTCCTGCTCCCCAGCCTGGCTCTGGCCTGAAGCTTATGAGCTGGTGCCCCCTTTCCTGGAAGAGTTTTACCTTCTCTGACCCCTGTCACTTCTCTCTCGCTGGCACTAAGCTTGGGGCTTGGAGAAACTCCACTAGGGTGCCCCACAGTCTTTGGGGGGAAAGGGAGAGAGAGTGAAGCCAGACTCTCTGTGCCATCCTTTTTTATGGTTGGACACTGGCTCTTTTAGAAGTCTGTAAGACCTTGGGCAAGTCCTTTCCCCTCCTTGGAACTGAATTTCCTCCTCTGTAAAGTGAGAGAACTAGAGGGACAGTTTCTATTGTCCTTCGGGCTCCTGTAATCTTCCTACCAGCTCTGGGAATGGACTCGGCTGCTGGGCACCACCCTCTGGGACTCCTCAGAGTGGGTCCAAGCTTCCAACTGCTCTGACCACTCCCTTGCTAAAAGGCAGCCAGTGTTCATGCCTCCAAGCACATGGAGCAGGGCTGGGGGAAAGGGGAGTCCTCTCTGTTTTCCCATCCTGCCTCCCCCTGCGTCGGCTGGGACCTTTTGGCTAGAGGAGAGGAGAGGAAAAGGCTCTACGGGACCTGGAGCAAGTCCATGATGCTCCATTTCCTCGCCTCGAATCAAGAGCTTACAGTGCCAGCTCTGCCTGGGACACGGGTTACTAGGAGGAGGGAGGAAGTGAAGCCATTGCCACACCGGATGTGCTCTGGAAGCAGGAGGTGTTCTTAGGAAGCTCGTCTCCCTGTTTGCCCAGAGAAAGCCTCCTTGGCTGGGCAATGAAGCCAAAGCAACTGCTCCCTCTGCCACCTCTGGCCAGCCTTTCATGACCCACGTGTCAGCCCCAAGAGTAGCAGCCGGTATTTCTTCATCACCTCAGGGGGACCACACGTTTTCCCCGTCACAGTCCCGGAGCCAGACGGGCCATTATCCCCATTTCACAGATGGAGAAGATGCTGCTGAGCCAGGAGAAAGACCTTGCCCAGAGCTACACAACGGAACCTTTGGGACCCAGATTCCCCATCAGCTCGGGACTGACGCTCTGCCCACGGCTGGAGATTTAAGGGGGGCCAGGAGCTGGGGCGGCCCGCTTTCAGGGCAGCCTCTGTCTGGACAGGGAGCCCAGCCTCATCCCATGGCCCACCTCGGGTGCCCAGGGCCCCCAATGGGATGCCGCATGAAATCTTAGGAAAGAGACACTCCTCCTGGTGCAGCCAACCAGCCCAACAGGTCCCCATTCACGCCTTTGTTTTAGGAACAATGGAGCGGGAACAATCCGGGCGCTGTCCTTGGTTCCTTTGTCCCTTTAAACAGGACACTTCTTGGGTAACTCTAACCTCTGGGTGCAAATTACACACCGCTTTTTGTCCAAGGCCGGTACAGGTCACCGAGCAGGAATGGAGCTCAGTGGAGGCTCGACTTAGCCCTGCCCCACTTCCTCCTTATCTCCTCCCGAGCCCCCAACCTTCCCCCCGGCTGTGGACCATCCGGGATCTCCAGAGGTGCCACTGAGCACAAGGACTCCAGACTTGCCAAAGGGAAATCCACTCCATGAGAGCCCTCTTACACACACACACACACACACACACACACACACACACACACACACACACCCTGCTGTCTCACGGAGGCAAAGTGCTCTTGATCCAGTCTCTTCCCTATCCTCTCTGGAGATCTAGATTCCTACTCTGGCCTGGACTCGATGAGCTCTAGGGATCTTTCTAGCTCTGCCAGCTGAAGAATCCAGGACCTGCTTATCCCTGAGGCCTCCTCTTCCCTTGGCCTGCTCCCTGGTGTGGGAGCTGGATATCCTGGTCCAAACCCTGGCTCTGCTGTTTATTAGCTGTGAGATCCTGGAGAGTCACTACCCTCCCTGGGCCTCAGTTTCTTCCTCTGTAAAGGGAAAGGACTGAATGAACTGAGGTTCAGGGCCTCCAGCCCACGTTTATGTGCCTAGAGACGAGAACAACCAAACTCCAGGCCTAGGACCAGTCTTGCCCCTGGGCACCAGCTAGTGGGGCCACTAGGTCTCAGTTCAGTGATGTGCATGGTCGGTGGACGCTCCCTTCTCCACCTTCCCCTCCCATGACTTACATGGCCCCATTCACAACCACGAGCTGGTGGGTGAGGTAGATGGTATCATCCTTGATGGTGACCAGGATGTAAGTGATCTGGGGGTGGCCTGCACTGCTCAGGCCACGTTGGATGTGGACAGCAAACTCCTTGTATGTGTCACGGCAGTCTGAAGCAAAGTTGTAGTCGCAGAGGCCGGGGAACTGGTAGACATCCCCGTCGAAGGTCTTGTAATGGTTGTTGCCCCAGGTGCTGCAGACGTCGTGGCCATGGTTGAGACTCCTGCCTGTGGAGAGAAGGCCAAGAGATGGGAAACCAGAAGCCACAAGGCTTGTGGCAGGAGGGCCCTTGGGCTGGTCTGAGGTTTCGGCTAATCAGCGGCCTCCTGCAGGTGCATCCAGTCACTCTGAGGCCAAGGCCTGATGGAGCTCCTGAGGAGACTACAGATGCATGCTGGGGTTCCCCAAAGCCAAGGGGAGGGAAATTCCAAAAAAGTCATCTCAAGTCCCCCTTTCCCACCCCGGCCCAGCAGCCAGGATCCCCTCCGACCATCAGGCTGCATGGTCTGGGGGCACAGGCTGTGTCCTCTGGCTCCCCGAAGCCCTAGGAAGAGAGCATTCTGAAGAAGCGCCTGAGGCCCCTCCAAGCCCTGCTCCCGCCCTCTCTAAGGATCCCCTCCATCCCTTCAGGCTGTGGAGCCAGTGGCGACTTGGGGCCCTCAGCCCCATCCTGCATTGGAATCTCTGCTGTGAGACCCTGTTCTGGCAAATGCCTAGTAAACGAGCATTAAAGATGTAGCTGCCACCTGTAGAGCTCCCCCACCACATCCTCCTTGGGTCTCCTCAACAGGGGACATCTCATGGATCTCAAGCCCTCTCCTGGACATCTGACCCTAAAGTCCCGGGAGAGGAGCCCTGCCCAGAGGCCGGAGCTTGGCAGGAGCTGGCATCAGGCCTTGCATAGCAGGTAGAATCTTCATCAAATATGCCACGGCCACCACCATGGTTGAACTCTTGGAGGTTCAGACTCTGCCCACCCACCCACCCAGTGTCGAGCTCAGTGGCTTGAAGTCTTGGGATCCTAGGGCTGACGATCTAGCAGAGCAGGGCTTTAATGCAGACCTAGCCCAACCCCCTCCTGGGAGAAGAGGGGAGAGGAGGAGCACGCTCGCTCCCAAGGGACTCCCGATGGCCCTGGCACTCAGAGCCTTCTCAGGCAGCACTGAGCCTGTCTCTGTTTCCATTCTGTGACTTCCCCCTGGGGCAGAGGGGAATCTCAGGTCTGGTTACTCCCTGTGAGTCCTGAATGGCCCTGTGGTTTGGGGGGTCTCCAGAGCCTCAAGTGGGGATCCCCTGAGGTCTGCTGAGAGGAAGGTCCCCCACCACTTGCTCTCCATCACCATTCAAATATTTCTACTCTTCCTGGCTTAGGCTGAGGAGCCTGACTGTGCAGGGCCAGTCCCTCCTTGGGAGTCAGCGAGCTGGGGGCTGGGCACCCAGGGCAGAGCTGCTGCCCTTTGCTGATGGGGAAGCTCGTGGATCGGGAGAAGCTGAGCGTCGGGCCAGAGAGCCCAGAGGGAAGGAGGACGTTGACTCGGAGCCATGTTCTCGTGGCGCTGGGGCCAGCCCTTTCACCTTTCCCATCCGCCACGGCCCCCTCCTTCCCCTGCCCCAGCCTCACGTAATGCTCCAAGGGGACCGTCCTCACTGGTGGTATCACCTCCTCTGGAGACCCAGCTGACCTGAATGATCTCTTGGGAGCTTGGCGACTCAGGGCCACCACCCTGGGCCCTGCCCTCTTCTGCCAAGGGAACGCAAAGGCGCCAAAGATCCCCTCGTCTTTTTCGTTCCACTTGATGGCCAGAGAGCGGTTTGGGCAGCGGGTGGAGCCATGGCACTGGCTTAATCCCAACCCTGGTCTAGTGCCCAAGGAAGCTGTAGGCAATGCCATGGCAGAGGGGAGCCCCCGGCTCTCGTGTCTCATCTTGGAGGTGGTTGTGGCACGCCTTCCCCTTCACGGGACCATCCAATGGCTTTTGAGGTCTTACCTTTCGGAAGGTCCGCTGTGCCTACGGAGGACAGAGCCAGCCAGACTGCCAGGAGACTGGCTAGGCTCGACCCCATGTTGGCTCAGCTGGATGGGCTGGCTGGAGAATGACTTCGTGGAGGGGCCGGGGCTTTATATGCAGGCTGCTGGCCGGCCGGGTGTTGCCCTTGGAGGGAGGGGAAGGGGAAGAGGAGGGATCAGGAATGGGTGTAACATTTGCCAGATTAATGAGCAAACAGCAGTGGGGGCTCCCAGGCTCAAGTGCCCAGCTTGGCTTCCTTGGGCAGTGGTGGGGAAATATTGATTTAGTTATCAGGCAATCATCTTTTATAGCTCTCTGGGTAAACCAAGTAATTCTGCAGGATGCTCCAAGCCCAATCGCTCCAATTCCAGCACACACCCAGGTGGAACCTGCTCCTCTCCTCCCAGCAACTAGCAGGCACACAGCTGGTGCCACGATGACCTTGGCACAGCCCCTGAAGGAAGGCAGACATCTTGGCTCTGCCTCGACCACGTTGGCCTGAACAGAATCATCTCCCACCTGCCCTCCCCAAATGCTGCCCCCGTCCGAAGGCCTGAGGGCCCTCCTCCCGGTGGGGTCACTGATCAGCTCCAGGGTATGTTCTGCTGACTGGTACCCTAAAGGGCAGACGTTGGCCCAGCCTTTTTCTAGCCAAAGGCCCACCTGTGGTGTGTCCAGCTCGCTCCTGGGCCCAGCCTCGAGGGGCCTTTTGTGCCCCTTGGTTGTGTCCTCTTCTCTTTGGGGAGGACTTCCATCTTGAGCTGGGAAAGGGCCAGAGCTCCTACCCCTGGCCTGCCTCAATGGATCTCACAATTCCCCCATGAGAGAGTGGGCCAGCTCTCAGGCCTTCTCTAGGTCACCAGCTCTGTGTCTGCCCGGCAAGAATGCTGTAGGTGAGGAGAAAGCAGGCAGAGCCCTCCCTCAGCTACCCAGAGCCACAGTTCTCTGTGTTGGCATGCAAAGGGCACGAGATCCTCTGCGGCTGTCCTAATCCCTTCCCAAATTACATGTAATCGACCTTTGAAAACTTTAGAAATGGGCAGAGACCCAGCTGAGGAATGCAGCCACCACTAGGTCACAGAATTCACATGTAACTCAGACTTTCCTTCCAGGGAAAACGTGGCCCCGAGGGCCCTAATCCTGGCATCCCTGAGAAGAGAGTGCATCCCGAGCTGGCCACTTGGTTCCCACCAATGTGAACCTCTGGCCAGCCTTCCTCCATGCTGCCCCTTAGTCCTACCGCCAAGTAGCCTCTCAGAGCAGGCGGAACCTCAGGAGGCTTGCCAAGGGCTGGGGGAGAGGGCCTCTGTGGCCCCCTGGCCTGGGGCCCGTGCTCAGGCCCTCTGGAAGCTCTCCCCCTTTGCTGTCTTTGGGAGTAGCAAGTAAAAATTCAGGGAAGGAAACTGATCCTGGGGTTTTGTGGGCATTTCCAGGAATCTCACAGGTGAAAAAAAAAAAAACCCTTCAACCAAAGCAGTGCAAGTCCTTCTTTTGAGTTTGTCACTTAAAGAATTGCCTGAGTTGGGAAGAGGGACATGACTGTCCAGGGTCACTCAGATAATGTCAAGGAGAGGCCTGAACCCAGACTTTCCTGACTTAAGGTAAGCTCTCTAACCATTCCGCCACACAGCCTCTCGAAACTCACAGTCTGCCAGCACCCACTCCCCATTTTATTCTTGAGGAAACTGAGGCCATGGAGGTAAAGTGACTTGCTCAGGGGTCCAGGTCCAGGGTCCCCACCAGCCCTTTCTTCCCTGGAAGCTTCCCAGATCAGAGAAATAATCGTAGACCAGGGAGTTAAAATCATGAAGCTCAGGTCTGGACTTCCTGATGACCAGTCACAAGACTCTGGCCAAGTGACTTCTCTTTCTGTTCCTCAGTTTCCCACTCTTTAAGATGGTGCTATAATACCTCCAGCATGTTCTTCTCAGGACCTATAGACCACAACAGAAACGGTCCCATCAGAATGGCCAGGGCCTCAGTCTTCCCTCCTCTTAGCTCTCACCATTGTTCTCCTCCATTGGGCCCGCCACGGGCCTCGGCTGGAGGTAGCTGGGAAAGCATTTCCTCCCAACCAAGAGGCCTCCAACACAGTCAGAGCTGGTGCTCCTCAAAGCAGTGGGATCTTGTAAAGTGGCTTTGTGATCAGCCCATGGCTCCTGGCTCACCGGGGATTCAGCATCTCTTTACTGTCTTCTCTGCTGTCAAACAATATGGCTCACAAGCTGGAGCATCCACAAAGAATCAATATAAAAGCCGCCCTGGGGGACACTGAGACCAGGAAAGGAGCTTGGCATGCTGCGCGCCTGGCTAAGAGCTCCTCTTAGCCCTGGTCCTGCCCCACAGTCAATGGGTCCCTGCTCAGAGAAAGGAGGTCTGATCCCCTCGAGGGTGGAGGACGGAGTGCAGAGCAGGGCACAGGCCAGCAAGAGTCCCGGAGCCTGAGAACTCTCCGGAGGTCTCCATCCGTTACTGTTACACACATTTTAAGGAGATCCCCAGCCGTCAGAGGATAAGGGAAGTTGGGGAATACCTTTTAGGACACAACATTCATTCCAGGTAGAATTTTAATCTGGAAAACTCCATGGAAGACAATAAAGGCTTCACTTACCAGGGAGGAGATGTACGCTTTGACAGCCTGACATGGGAGGAAGAGCAGAGGATTTGTTTTAAGAGGACTTTGGCCACGTATTCCCTGTGAGACCCTACATAGGCCATTCCTCTTGGGCCATGCTTTGCTCTGTGTGGACACAACACTAACCCCTCCATGATGAGACTAAGAATGCTGGGTAGTCCAGCTGTTGGACTGATGAGCAGGGCAGAGGAGGCCACTTAAAGGGAGCATTCCCAGTCATGATTAAGCTGAGGATTTAGGGACCCAGGGCAAGGGCAAGGAGGTTCCTGTAGCTGGTGACCCCTCGGACCTGTGGAAAATCCCAGCCCCTTGGAGGCCCCGGGAGAGCCTGAAGAGGTGGCATCCTCAGGTTTCCCTGGGTGCCTCTGAAAGACCAGGAGGGGGAAAGGACACAATAGTTCAGGAGGCCTGCTCATGTTACTGCCTGGAATCTGGATCCCAATTTCCTCCTCAGCCCTTTGTATGGGTGCTGCCCTCCTCCCCTAGGTGAGCTCTAAGTGAAGGAAGGCTGTGTCAAAGAATCATGCATATGGGTCTGGGAGGAATCCTAGGGGCCACTTGAGGGGTGGTCTCTACAGAGGGGGAAACTGTCATACAGAGGAAGATGAAAGGAAGGAAGGAAGGAAGGAAGGAAGGAAGGAAGGAAGGAAGGAAGGAAGGAAGGAAGGAAGGAAGGAAGGAAGGAAGGAAGGAAGGAAGG
>NC_058135.1:297339412-297364366 GCF_016433145.1 Gracilinanus agilis | reverse complement strand
AAGGAAGGAAGGAAGGAAGGAAGGAAGGAAGGAAGGAAGGAAGGAAGGAAGGAAGGAAGGAAGGAGATCTGGAGGGAGGGAGGGAAGGGAGGAAGGAAGGAAAGAAGGAAGGAAGGAAGGAAGGAAGGAAGGAGATCTGGAGGGAGGGAGGGAAGGGAGGAAGGAAGGAAGGAAAGGGAGGGAGGTAGGATTCATTAAGTGCCTCCTACATACCAGGCACTGTGCTAAGCAGTTTACAGATATTACCCCACAACTTTGGGAGTTAAATGCTATTATTATCCCAGTTTTATAGATGAGGAACCTGAGGTAGACAAAAGTGACTTGCTCAGGGTCACACAGCTAGTAGGTCCTCATGCCTTTCATAGACAGATGGCTTCTCCAGTCCTCTCCTCTTCCAGGACAAAACAAAATTAGGTTTCCAGGCTACTTCCTTTGTCAGAAAAGGTCCTTGTGCTAAATGAGATATCAGGTCACTATGAACTGAGTGTTGGTCTTAGAATTAAAAAGTACTGAGTTTGAATCCCACCTGTGATGCTATGTGACCCTGAACAAGTCACATCCATGCCTGAGTTGCAGCATCCCAATCTGTAATGTTGTAGGGAATCACAAGTGTGCCTTAGGAAGCCTTTAACCTGGCACAGGGCTCTCCAGTACTACTGGAGAGGCTAATCCCAGTATGCCCCAGGCCTGGGCACGTGGCTTCCTCATCACCTGGAGGGATCTCCTAGTTTCATCTGCGTAGAAGATGGGTGTTTTTGGACAGTCACTGAAGGAGGGAGGGGACAGAAGAGGAATCACAGTTGTCAGAAGCAACTTCCCAGCTGCTCTTGGAATGACGATGCCTGGGACCTTGACTCATCAGGAAATGGCCAGATAAATCCAGCAGCAATAGCCAGAGAATCAGGCTCACAGAGGGAGGGTTCTGATACCTCCTACTCCTGTCTTGAGTAACTGTCTCTACATCTCCTATCTGATTCCTTCTCACCACTCCCCTGGCTGCCATCCTCATCCCCTTTCCCCTGACAGTTATAGCTGTCTTCTGATTAGTCTCCTGGCTTCTGGTCTTACCCACCCCCACACAGATTCCAAAACCATCTTACTCAGGCACAGATAGTACATGTTACTTCCTCCCCTCAAGAATCTTCTGTGACTCCTTGTTGCCCCTAGGAAAAAAGTATCTCACTCTTTGGCTTGAGATTAATTTTTTTATTTTTTATTTAAGTATTTTTCTATGGTTACATAATTCATCCTCTTTCCCTTCCCTTTTTTCCCTCCCCGCTCCCAGAGCTGACAAGCAATTCCACTGGGTTATACATGTATTATCACTCAATACCTATTTCCATATTATTCATTTTATAATGATCTTTTAAAGACCAAAACCCACATCTAACATATAAACAAGTAAAAAAAATCATATAAACAAGTAAAAAAAAATCAAATGTTTTCCTTCTGCATTTCTGCTCACACAGTTCTTTCTCTCGACATGGATAGCATTCTTTCTCAGGCCCTGGGGATTGTCCTGGATCACTGCATTGTTGTTAGTAGCAAAGTCTACTACATATGATCATGCTACAATGTATCAGTTTCTGTGTATAATATTTTCTTGGTTCTGCTCATTTCACTCTGCATCAGTTCATGGAGGTCTTTTCTGCTACTATGGAAATCAAGCAATTTATCATTCCTTACTGCACCATCAACATCAGCTATCACAATTTGTTCAACCATTTCCCAATCAAGGGACATCCCCTCATTTTCCAGTTTTTTGCCACCACAAAAAGCTGGGCTATGAATATTTTTGTACAAACATTTTTCATTATCTCTTCGGGGTACAAAACTAGTAGTGGTGTTGCTGGTGTGAATTCTTTTAAAGCCCTTTGGGCATCATTTTAAATTGTCTAGCTTGAGATTTAAAGTTCTTCACAATCTATCTCCAACCTCTTTCTAGGTTTGCCTTTTCATTTGTGCTACATTGTAGCCAAAAACCCCTCCTTAAACTTGGTGTTCCATCTCCAGCCTTCACATCCTTGCCCAGCCTGTCACCCATACCAGCTCAATTGCTCCTTCCTACTCTTCCAGCTCCAACCCCCAGTTCTTAGTGCTCTCTCTTCCTCTTCCAGTAAACTTATAGAGACTTATCTCCATGCTCATTGCCTCACCTGCCCCATCTCCCAGAATGTAAGCCCTTTGAGAGCCTGGGCTATGCTTCTTGTTAGAGCACAGGGCCCTACATATAGCAGGTGCTTAATGAATGTGTCTTGGTCTCTCTGATCTGGAAGGGGCCTCAGAGGCTTCTGGTTCAGACTGCCTAGGACCAAGAATTCCTCATCTCCAACTTCAGGGAGCAGGGCTGCCCCATCTCAGCTCTTCCAGTAGATTTTTATCCTTCCATCAGACTGAAACCTGCCTTTCCTGACCCCCTTCTTTCCTCCTCCCCCTAATTGCTTCCAGCTCTGCACCCCAGGGCTAAACAAAAAACCCTAATCCCTCTTCCATGTGACAGCCCTCCCAAAGCCAAGTCACCTTTGTAGATGCATTACAGTTTAGAGAGTGCTTTCCTTACCATGACCTCATGAGGTACCCAGTGCACCCTTTGGTATTGTCATTTTCCTAATGACTTGCTATGGGTTACCCAGCTAATAAGAGTTGGAGTCATTGGCCCTCCAAGTGGAGAATCTTTCCCTTGGATCTTTCCCCACTGCCCACAAATGTGTGTCTGTTTCCCTCTCCCTCAAAAGACCTTCACTTAACCCTAACTTCCCTTTCTTAGGTCTCCTCCCTTTCCCTGCCAAATTGATAGGGAAAGATGTCTACACTCACTGCCTCGGCTCTCTCACACAGACACACCCATTCATTTCTCAGCTCCCAACTTTCCCTCCCAACTGGAAGTGCTCTCCACAAGAAGTTTTCCAACTGCTAAGTCCCATAGTGTTTTCCGATTCTGCAGCCTGCTCAGTCAGTCAGTCAGCAAGCATCTATATGATGAACAACAGCTCTTTCTAGGGACGTTGGGCATGTTGCCTTGATGGTGCTTCCCCCACCTGCCTGGTCAGTTCCTCCACAGCTTCCTTTGCTGGTTCACCATCCAGCTCCAGCCCCTTTATGTAGGGAACCTCCCTGCCCCTGCTACCATAGTCCAGGGTTCTCTTCCCTGTCTCTCTCTCTCTCTCTCTCTCTCTCTCTCTCTCTCAGTCTTTCTCTGTCTCTGTCTGTCTTTGTCTCTCTGACTTTATCTCTGTCTGCTTCTATCTCTTTCTGTCTGTCTCTGCCTGTCTCTGTCTCTGTGTGTCTGTGTGTCTGTGTGTCTGTCTCTCCTCCCTCTCCCCCTGCCACTGCCTCTTTCTCTCTGACCTCATAAGACTCCATGGCTTCAAGCATCATCTCTGGGCTGATGCCTAAGTATCAGGGTATCTCCACCCGTTTATCCTATAAGCATCCCAAACTCCTCTAGTCTAAAACAACTCACTATCTTCTCCCCCCACCAAAAATCCACCTCCTTTTTCTAACTCCCGTTTCTCTCCTGAGGGTCAGGCATCCAGGTTAGACATCTCTGAGTCAGCCTCCACTCCTCATCTCCCTCCCCTCAGGCACCCTCCTCCACTCACAGCCACTCTCACCTCTCACCTGAGCTATTGTAACAGTTTCCCAATGGATCTCAGTCGCTCCCCAGGCCAGTCCATCCTCCCCTTGGCTGCCATCTTGATTTTCCCAAAACGTAGGTCTGCCCATGTCTCTCTCCAGCTCATGAAACTCTTGTGTTCCTGTTACCACTAGAGAAAATATAAACTTTTCCCTCAATTATTTAGAGCTCTTCCCAGGCTGCCTTTAACCACCTTTACAACTGTTCACTTGTTACTCCCTCTCATTCACTCTGCATTTCAGCCCAAGGCTGTCCCCCTCTCTCTGAGGTCTCTGTTTTTGCACTGGATGTCCCTATGCCTGGCATGCCCTCCCCCCCCCCACCTCTGTTTCCTGGAATCACTTCCTTTCTTCATGTCACAGCTCAAGGGCGATCTCCTACACAAAGCCTTCCTGCCAAGCTGACTACCCCTTCTTGCTCTCCCCACCCCCAAAATGATGCTATGTTCACTGTGAATATAATTGTCTCAGGTCTCTTGGGACCTGCTGCTTCCCTGAGTAGAAGGGTAACTTCCTGAGGGCAGGAGGCTGCTTCCTATTGGTCGGTACTCAACATCTCCAGGGATCAAATTCTTCTTCTCGGGATCTGCTTCAAGGCACTTTGTAAGGTCTGAGGATGAGCGTCCTCTGAGAGGTTGCTAGCAGCCCCTTGAAGAAAGGTTGCATCCCACCGTGTGGGAACTTAGCCTGAGCCCTTCTCCACTGGGAGCAAAGAGAAAGGAGAGATGTGGTCTGTTTAGTGACCTTACAACAGGGGGACATGGATGGAACTCCAAAGGATCCCTCCTTGTGGTCCAAGGTGTACTACCTGGGCAGCCCTCTCTGGACCGCAACCTTCCTCATCTATAAAAAAGGGAGCATCATTTTCACTGTAGCTACCCCACTGCAAGGAAGGGGTTTTGTCACTTGAGGGGGAAGGGGCCCTAATGCAATAAAATGCTAATGACCAAGGAGCGACTGCAGAAGTCACCCTCCCCACTCTGGCTGGGAGTGTGATGCAATGCTTGTCATGGGTTCCCCATGCCCTGGTTAGTTTGGATGAACTTTGGTTTGGCAGCATCGGGAAGTTCAACACAACAGTGGGCGACAGCTTTCTCATAGACTTCTGGAGCTTGTCATGCTAATACTGTGAGTGCTGCCCAGGGAGCAGTTGGTCATTCTGGGCTAGAGCTCAGGGGACTGAAGAAGGAGGCCTCAGTTACCTCAATGTCCTCTGCTTAGAGGTGATTGGCAGACCCCTGGGAGCTGCTGAGGGCATCAAGAGAAAGTACAGAACGAGTGGCCCAGGGGCCTAGGGCAGTGCACTGGAGAGTGGTCACACTTATAGGGTGGGGTCAACTTGCTGAGCCCTCTAGGGACACTTCAGTGGAGGGGGCAGACAGGAGGGGCAGGGCCAGGGCTGAGGGAAACCAGGAGAGAACAGTATCATGGAAGCCAAAGCTGAAGAGCATGCCCTAGAGGAGGGGCTCAGGGGACTGTGTCCAAAGCTAAGAGAGTCTCATAAGAATGAAGCCTGGGGAAGCCATCGAGGACAGCTTCTAAGGGATCTCTGGGCACCAACCTTTGGGAGAAGCCTTTCAATCCATTGATGGAGGCAAAAGTCATTTGGGGAGGAGTCAAGAAATGAAGGGCAGGTGAAGAAAGAGGCCAGAAGCATGCAGCAGCCATTTCTTTCTTATTTATTTATTTGGGGGGGGGATTTTCCATGGTTACATGATTCATGTTCTTACTTTCCCCTTCACCCCCCCCAATTCCTCCCCCCTGCCACCATAGCCAATGCGCATTTCCACTGGTTTTAACATGTGTCATCTATCAAGACCTATTTCCATATTATTGATAGTTGCATTGGTGTGGTCATGTCAAGTCTACATCCCCAATCATATCCTCATCAACCCATGTGTTCAAGCAGTTGTTTTTCTTCTGTGTTTCCACTCCTGCAGTTCTTCCTCTGAATGTGGGTAGCATCTTTTCCATAAATCCTTCAGAATTGTGCTGGGTCATTGCATTGCTGCTAGTACAGAAGTCCATTACATTCAATGTTACCACAGTGTATCAGTCTCTGTGTACAATGTTCTTTTGGCTCTGCTCCTTTCCCTCTGCATCTGTTCCTGGAGGTCATTCTAGTTCACATGGAATTCCTCCAGTTTATTATTCCTTTGAGTACAATAGTATTCCATCCCCATCAGACACCACAATTTGTTCAGCCATTCCCCAACTGAAGGGCATACCCTTGTTTTCCAGTTTTTTGCCACCACAAAGAGCACAGCTATAAATATTTTTGTACAAGTCTTTTTATCTGTGATCTCTTTTGGGTACAAACCCAGAAATGGTATGGCTGGATCAAAGGGCAGGCAGTCTTTTAGCGCTCTTTGGGCATAGTTCCAAATTGCCATCCCAAATAGTTGGATCAGTTCACAACTCCACCAACAGTGTATTAATGTCTCAGTTTTGCCATTTCTTGAGGAGATTTCAAGGCCAAGTGAAGGATTTTTAAGAACAAGGGAGATCAGGACCAGAAAGAGAGAAAGGGACTGTTGAGGAGAGGAAAGGGAGTGACAGGGAGCCAGGAAAGGAGGGGATTCAGAACTCTGTGGGAAGTGTCAGGGGGGAGGGGCAAATATTTACCTGTATCCAGCATTCTAACGTCCCTGTTCAGGTGCCAATTGTTGAAAGCTATCCAACTACTCCTAGATTCTGATAAAGACAGCTCAGGTGATAAAGAAAAAAGCAGGAGACGAGACGATCTTGTCTGTCAGCTCATGGCCACTTCTCTGAAGTGCCATTGAGTCACAAGTTTAATATATATGAAATTCAAGCTCCCTTTCACCCAAAAGCACAGAGAAAGTTTTTCAATTACAACTTAGACAATACAAAGAAGCTTCAGTAGCTTTAAGATGAAGATAAAATACAAGGTTGGATTATAGACGCCTCTTTATCAATAAGCTAAGTCTGGGAATACTTTTCTCAGGGGCGGATAGCCCCTGCTGGATAAGGTTTTGACCCTGACTGTCTGAAACAACTTTTGAGACCAACCAGCTGCATTTCTGACCAAGGGAGAAAATGTTAACTTCTTGACTGCTGATTTGCTAAGAACTTAAAGCTTTCCAATAAGACTATACTGTTTTTCCAGTAAGAAAAGGTGTGGATCAGAAAAGGAGTAAAAAAAGGAATCTCAGATTTTTATCTTAGATAGCCCACCCTGTCTTGCTCTAACTTGTAAAGCAGAAGGGTTAACACACGGATCTGCTGGACTACATTGACCTTTTGAAGAGGTCCAGATAAAAATATTTATTTGAGGCTCTGTCTCTCTTATTGGCCTCCCACAGAACTCAAATTGAGGATTCAGCCTTGGCAAGAAGTAGGGCCAACTCTTCCTCAAAAAGCCAGTGCTGGGATTTGGCAAGGCATGCATGACTGGAAACAAATTTGAGGGCAAGGGATTACAGTGTAGATGGCAGTGGATGGATGAATCAGTAAATCTTAGGATCAAGACAATGAAAGGAGGAAATCTTAGGCAGGACAGAAAGTGGGAGAACTTGGAAGGACTGCAGCTCACTGGATAGCAGTAGGCTCTGGACCTGCAATCTCACTGGCATAGGAAACTCCCAGGTAAGAAACCCCCTCTACCAAAGCAGGTAGCACCTCTCTCCAACTTAGTGTTTTCTAGACTTGTCTAAAGCATTGAGATGTTAAATGACACCCTGGGTCCCCCAGGCAGTATATTTCATAGAAGAGATTTGAATTCAGATCTTCTTAATTTCAAGATCAGTTCTCCATCTGCAGTGCTATGACTGTGTCTGGAGCTCACATTGAAGACCAAAGAAAAATGAGTGAGTGAATCACAGGAACAAGAGAGAATTGCCAGGGAAGAACATCAGCGATGTAGTTCATGAAGAAGGAGTTGTAGGTGCTGATGAGGTCAAGGGTGTGGCTATTCCCACCTGTGTCCCTACACTAGGGACAGCTCTGAACATTGGGGCAATAATCAAGTGTACCAGTCTTCTCTACTAGCAGCAATGCAATGATCCAGGACAATCTTGAGGGATTTATGAGAAAGACGCTATCCACATCCAGAGAAAGAACTGTGGGAGCAGAAATGCATTAGAAAAATATATGATTGATCACTTGTTTATATGGATATAGGATGGGGTGGGGCTTTAAAAGATTGCTCTCTTGTAAAATGAATAATATGGAAATAGGTATTGAGTGATAATCCGTGTATAACCCAGTGGAATTGCATGTCAGCTCTGGGAGGGGGAAAGGAGAGAACAAGAATCATGTAACCATGGAAAAAAAATAAAAAATAAGTAAAAAAAAATTTAAATAAATAACTAAATAAAAACCCTCCTAGTGGTCCTCTATCCTTTACCTGGAGCCCACCAAGGAGAGAAAACTCACCACCTCCCAAGGCAGCTCATTCCACTTTGGGACAATTCATTGCAGGAAAGCTCCTCTTTGGCCATCCTGCACCAAGCTGCCTTTGGCTCCTGGATCTGCCCTCTAGCACTAAGCAGAGCAAGCCTAATCTATCCTCTACAGAATAGCCTTCAGACACTTGAAGACAATGCTCACGTTATCCTTAAGTCTTCTCTTCTCTGGGCTAACTATGCCTGGTCCTCTGACTGATCCCCAAATGTCATGATCTAAAGACATCCAGGTGGCCCTCCTTCAGAGAGTCTCCAGTTTCTCAACATTCTTCTCAAATCTCAGCTCCCAGAAGTGAACACAATATTCAGATGATATCTGACAAGGACAGAGGACAGTGGTCTATCGCCTCTCTGTTCCTGGCAGCTCTGCCCCTCCTAATGCAGCCCAAGATCCCATTAGGGTTTTGGGGCCACTATATCCTATGGCTGATTCATATGGGGCTTGTGGCCCACTCAAACCTCTGGATCTTTTTTGGAAACAACTGGTGTCTAACCATACCTCTTCTACCTTCACCTCTGAATTTGATTATTTGGTGCCCAAGTGTAGGACCTGACAGATAGCCTTCTTGGAATTCATCTTATTTCATCTTCCCTCCAATGCTGTTGTCTGTCAGGATTCTTTGGGAACTCCCACCCAGCTTTGTGCCAACTACTGATCTGATGAGCTGTCTACCTCTCCTTTGTCCACATCACTGATATAAATGGATGAAGGAAACACCCTCACCACCACACACTCAGCCCAGTTTAACGGACCTTTTTGGCTTGCCTTAAAGTCTTCAGGGACCCTGATTCCAGAAGGGACAAGCAAAAGAGCATGCTGTCTAATCTGACACAAATCTCAAGGAGAGGAACCAAGACTCCCCACAGACTGAGCAGTAAACAAAAGAAAGCACTCCCCAGGATGGATGGGACCATTTATAGAGGCACTTGGGGCCTCTCTAATAATGGCCCACGCTCAATTACTCATCTGGACTTCAAAGTGATGCTTCAGGTACTGTGATGGTTAAGTACCCACAGGACTCTAGAAGCTAAAATGTGCAAGGTTAGCAGCGGAGGCGCTGATTAGTAGCCAGCATTTGTATCATCCTTTAAGGTTTGCAAAGAATGCTTTCAAAAGTACTTTCTCTTTCATTTGATCTCCAGAGCACCAGTGAGACAAGTCTTATTATTACCCCCATTTTAAAAATGTAGAAACTGAGGCAGGCAAAGGTGAAGTGACTTGCCCATTATCTAAGGCCGTATTTGATCCCAGGTCTCCCTGACTCCAATGTGACACTTTTTCCCCTGGCCCATTTGGCTGCTTTCCCAGGTCTTTGGCCTGCAGCTAGAGAATGTGGGCACCAAGCCTCAGAGTTTAGGATTTCACCATATGGATCCTTAAAGCCTTCCTTTTCTGGGGCTAGAGATGTTGCCCCAACGTTCTGATGGCTGATCACAAGCTTCCTCCTATGCTAGTGATAGGGCAGGAAATGTTTCTAGCAAGAGCCCAGAAGCTAACAGTGGGAAGACCCATCCAACACAGCCTACAAAGGCTCCTCACCTGAAGGTGGGTTGCTGGGGTGGGTCCAGGTGGTGAGCCACAGAAGGGGCTTTAGGGGGCCCAGCAGGGAGGCCCTGGCATCTCTTGAAGAGCTTCAGAGTGGCTGAGACCTGCATCAGTGAAGGATGCCCAGACCCAAGCAAGCCTCTGGCCCTCTGTGTGATTGTGCTTAACTGAGAGATGGCTAGACCCTTCTCAATTCCATCTTCCCTTCAAAATAAATAAAATCCTTATGAAAGGAGCTAAGTATAAATGTCATTCAAATATTCTCCAATTCTTTGTGTTCTCACTGATGCCAGCATTCTGGCCATTGTTATGCCATGCCCATTGGGTGCCATCTTGCCCACACCCTCCCTTTAGATTGACATACAGGCATTGTGCTAAATGCTAGAAAGCCAAAGAAAGTCCAAACAGGCCCTGGTTCAAAGAGTTCACATTTGAGGGGAGGGGAAGGAGAGGCAGTGCAGCTTAGGGGTGGGGAGAGGGCTGGGAAATGCCTCCTGCTGAAGGCAAGATTTAAACAGAGTCCTGAAGGAAATCCAGGGAAATTAAGAGATGTAGAGAGATGAGAGAGCACTGGAAGGTGGCAGAAAGGATCCTACAGGGCACAAAGAGCTCTAAATGTCCAACAGGAGTTGCTTTTTGATCCTAGAGAGGGCAGGGAGTCCCTGGAGCTCCTTGAGTAGAGTGTGACTGGTCAATTCTAAGCTTTGGACAAAAAATCCATCAGCATGAGACCACCATGCCTGCTGGGGGCCCTCCTCACTTTCTCCTGACCTCATAGGGGAAGGAGGACACAAGCTGAATCCCAACTGTCCCATCTGTCCCAGCACTCCCTGATCAGGGTTCTTCTTCTTTTGGGACCATGCAGCTTATTCAGGCTGTGGCACCTCTTCCCAGTTAGAAATGAGTCAGGAAAGTCTCTAAAGAACCCAAAAAGAATGGATTGTACCTCAGCACATAATAGGCACTTAATGAATGCTTGTTCATCTAATTGATGATGATGACAATGATAGGAAATATTTTCTTATTTGAAAAAACTTTGCAGATCTTTTCTGTCTTTCTTTTTAGTTGTCTTTCTGTCTCCTCCTTAAATCCCCTTTGGTATAACTTAGCTTACTTGTGTATGGTTTTATGTATGGTTGTCCTAAAATCCAGAGTTTGAAAATCTTTTGGAGGAATTTTAGAAGAGATTTGCCAGCGCCTCAAATCGGAAAGGTGAATCTTTGGAAGAGGGTGCCATGGAAATGCCTGTGGAAACCACATGCTGCATCAAGAGATCCAGAATGAACTGAACTGAAAGGGATTGAACACATTTATTCTGAATGTAAACTCTTATGCCAAAGGGGACTGCCCCCTAATTGGCTTTTTTGTCAATGCACCTATCAATTATTGTTCTTGCTTCCTTTCTCTTTTATTTCCCTCTTGTTCCCAGATTGCTGTAATTTCCCCTTAGAAAGTGCGATATTTTATACACCTCTAGTGGGAGAATCTTTAGAGGTATAGGCTGATTAATTGAATGATTCATTGGGGAGACTAGGCATGTTAATCTCCCAAGACCCTCAGTTGGAGAGATTTTAACATGCTTATCTCCCAATAGAATCACAGGGGGGATTGTGAGAAGGGAATTTTTTTTTAATTTAATCAATTGGGATTTGGATTTCACCTCCATTTGTTTTAAACTTGGGTCAATCAGCAAGTATAAAATTGATCTCACAGGCACTGCCTCCCTGGGTGGTGCCAGGCTAATTGAGGAGCTGTGATTGGTTCCTGGGGGGTGATGCAGGAGAGCTAGTGGGTATAGTGAGGACTTATAAGACGAGACCCAGCAGAAAGCTTGGGGGGGGGGTATTTTCTGAGGCTGAGATTCAGAGACAGACACTGAGTTGTGTAGTAGGATATTTGTTAATTAAGAAATAGTTACAGAGTATAAATTATGGATAAATACATAGGGAAGATGTAATTTAGGCTTCTTTTAATGGAATGGAATCTCAGAGATGAATTGTGGGTAAGAGAATTTTTCCCAGAAGGCTTTGAGTTAGTTACCCAACTGTCTTTCATTCTTGGGGTTGATCCTGTGCAGATAGGAGATCCTGAGAGGAGCTCAGCTAGAGTTGGAAATTTCTCAACTGCTTCCTACATAAAATTTCATCTAACAGACCAAAACCAGCAAAGGTAATCACTGGGGTGGATTATCATTTCAAGGCCAGCTGGTTTGTTGTGAGTGTGGAGGAAGACCTTAGAGATTCTAAACTGTTTTTTCTAACTATACAACTAAGAAAAAAACCAACTTACCTCTTTTTTTGTATGTAAGAACTTAAATAGGATAAATAAAGATTTTTGGGGGGGGAAATAGCATAGGAAGAGAGTATAGCCCCAACTTTGTTGAGGACTGAAGAAACACTTGAGAGTCAGATTATTGGGTGGTTAGATAAGAATTATTAGCTTAGGATAACTATATTATAAGAATTCTTATCTACTTATTTCCTTTTTCTATCCCTTTCCTTAGTCCTTTTTTATCATAATAAATATATTTTTATACTCCTGGCTAAGCCAGAATTCTTTATTCTTTTTCTTTTCTTTTTTCTTATTGATTAATTAAGAAAAATTTTCCATGGTTCCATGATTCATGATCTTTCCCTCCCCTCCTTCCATCCCCCTCCCATAGCCTACATGCAGTTCTACTGAGTTTTACATGTGTCATTGATCAAGACCTATTTCCATATTATTGATATTTGCAATAGAGTGATCACTTAGTCTACATCTCCAATCATATTCCCATTGACCCGTGTGATCAAGCAGTTGTTTTTCTTCTGTGTTTCTTCTCCCACAGTTCTTTCTCTGAATGTGGCTAGTTTTCTTTCTAAGTCCCTCAGCCTTGCTCTGGATCACTGCATTGCTGCTAGTAGAGAAGTCCATTACATACAATTGTGCTACAATGTATCAGTCTCTGTGTACAATGTTCTCCAGGTTCTGCTCCTTTCACTCTGCATCAGTTCCTGGAAGTCTTTCCAGTTCACATAGAATTCCTCCAGTTCATTATTCCTTTTAGCACAATAGTATTCCATCACCAGCATATACCACAACTTGTTTAGCCATTCCCCAATTGAAGGGCATCCCCTCATTTTCCAATTTTTTGCCACCACAAAGAGCACATAAGCCAGAATTCTTGAGACCGCTCTGAGAACCATCTTGTCTCAACAGTCATAATTTAACAGCCTATGCATATAGGATAGATTTTTGGTAAAAACACTAGACCATACCAATAATCCAGTAAGGGTTAGAATACCCTTACAACAGTTGTTAGCCTCTGGATTGTTAAGCTATAAAATTCTTCACCTCCTTTCTATATTTCTCTCTTATTTTCTTTTTCTTATCAATAAATCTAGCTATTAACAGTCTTGTGACTTAAGGGTTAATTACAATTACAATTTTAGGCGACCACCCATTTTAACCACTTGGGTCTCTCACCAAGCTATTAAAAAACTGGTTTTGGAGGCCCCTTCTCTCTGTTTTGTGAGGTGATGCTCCTCACAATCTCCTGCCATCCTTCTCCATAATTTTTTACACCCTTACCTTCCATCTTAGAATCAATACTAAGTGCCAGTTCTAAGGCAGAAGAACTATAAGGGCAAAACAATGGGGATTCAGCAACTTGTCCACGGGCAAACAGTTAGTAAGTGTCTGAGGCCAGATCTGAACCCAGAATTTCTTTTTTTTTTTTTAGCCCTTACCTTCCGTCTTGGAGTCACTACTGTGTATTGGCTCCAAGGCAGAAGAGTGGTAAGGGTAGGCAATGGGGGTCAAGTGACTTGCCCAGGGTCACACAGCTGGGAAGTTTCTGAGGCTAAATTTGAAAGTAGGACCTCCCATCTCTAGGCCTGGCTCTCAATCCACTGAGCTACCCACCTGCCCCCTGAACCCAGAATTTCTAATCTCTAGGACTGTCTCTCTAGCCACTGAGCCACCCAGTTGCCCCTCCATGAGATTTTATAAATGAGTTCATGTTCTGAATCTGTGTTCCACTTGGCTACCATAGCTTTCTACTTAGCAAGTAGTTCATGTATTCACTGACTATGGGGGTTTGTAGGTTCTTCTGGCCTCCTGATTATAGCAATGGATTTATTTACATTGGTTAAACGTCTGCATGAAATTATTGTAAGTAACATCTATGTCACTCCTTCTGCCCTTCTGTATTTCATTATTACTAACGTGTTAAGTATGTGTGACGGGAATTATCTAAATAATTTGTCATAGTTTTCTCTTATTTTTATTCTTTCTTCTAGATTTGTACTAATCTTTATATTTGTCATAAAATATTGGTGGCTTAACAATCCCCAAACAAGTAATTCAGGAATGATTCCCATATCAGTAAAGTTGATTCCTATTAAAATATAATCAGTTTGGGGGCAGCTGAGTGGCCCAGTAAATTGAGAGCCAGACCTAGAAATGGGAGGTCCTGGGTTCAAATCTAGCTTTGGATATTTCCTAGCTGTGTGATCTTGGGAAAGTCACTTAACCTCCATTGCCACTCTTCTGTCTTGGAAATGATACACAGTATTGATTCTAAGTTGGAAGGAAAGGATTTAAAATATATACATACATACATACATACATATACAATCAATTTTACTTTTTGTAATGTCTTTTGATGCTTAAGGATAATATGTCATAATGGATAAAGGGAAAACCTGGGTTCAAATCCCACCTCTGAAACATATGGGCTGTGAGACCTGAAGTCACTTAACTTCCCCATGGTCTAGGCAGCAGAGAAGTTGGTGAACTGGGAGTTCCCGATACCGACAAAATCACATATGCAGCCTGTGTCCCCATTGCTATCTGGTACTTGCCATGTCTAGCATCTTCTGATTTTTTAATTTTTTAAGTACTTATGGAGGAAAAGGCCCAAGACTTCTGTGGATTCTGCAAGTCCAGGCCCTCTCTTGTTCCTTATTCATGGCTCATATTTTCCAAAGTGTTTTTGTCATCCTCTCTTGTTTCTGTGTTTGCACCGGAGTCCGCCAGCATACAGGCTCCTTCGGTCTGGATGGCTTGACCTGATGCATTATGGAATATCTCTTCCTCTTCTCCACTGTGTCAGATGTGACTACGTAAGAGGCAGTTATTCTCTCGTGGTCTCTGCAAACCTTTGCCAGGGAGGAAAGATGACTAAATGTTCCCTGAGATGCTGCTGCTCATTACTTCTGGAGAAGTGATAAAACCGACTCTGCCCACTCCTTTATTTGCCTCTCTGAGGAGAGAACTTATGAGTCATCCCTCCATCAAGCTGCAATTTCCTTCTGTCTTTTGGGTTTATTTAGAGCAAGAAAGTCGAGATGAATCTCCTTCTGGTCCTATGGCAAGGATGTCCATTCACCAGTCATTGGCCATTGGTCATTGGATCTCCCGTCTAGGGCTCCCACAAGCAGCTAAGTTGGAATGCCAAGCGTGATTACTAACAGCTCCTGCCCCTCTTCTACCAGGCTCCTCTTGGTATCGTAAAAGGGCCGGGGGTCCACAAGTTATCACTAAGGGGCCACACTGGCTGCTCATCGGGAACTTCTGTGTACTACTTAGCTAAGTTGCAAGCTAGACCACAGGAAGCCAATCCAGGGTGTTGCCAGGACCCTTTGCAAAGCTTTGCCAGCCTGGAGGATCCCGTGAGGGCTGGCACTCCACTGACGTGGCTTCCAATAAACCAGGGCTGCCTCCAAGTCATGCCGGAGGCATCCAAGAAAGAGTTTGGGGAAGCAGGAGAAGTAACAAACAGCTGGAAGCAAAAATATTCATTGGGCTGAGGAAGAATTCAACAACATTATTGAACAAGATTAAGTCAAAACATGGTGGAAATAGGATGCCTTCTTATTAGATGGCTTCAGAGTGTCCAATCTCTGTTCAATTCAATCCCTAGATTTAGGTAGAATTTTCCAGTAATATCTTAATCCTGAATCTCTTCAGAATCCGAATCCATCCCTTGGACCTGGCCATGACCACGACATCCCCTTTTCTGATGCTCTTTCAGTCCCAAGTGCCCAGCAGGAGCTGTTTTTCCTTTCCTATTTCCCTGTTGTGTCTGTGGCTCAACTGGCACAAGGAAGAAACTGCCAAGAGACGGGAGACGGTCAGACTCCCCACTCTAATCTCCCACTTCAGATTTATCCTCATCGTTTCTGGTACAGATCCACAAATCTCCCAAACATGCAAACTGCTTTTTATTGAGTCTCTAATTACCATTCAGCCTGTTCATTCTGGAGCTATTTTGATTGTCTGTTTGTCCTCCTGAATTCCCTTCTGTCCCCTTCTGTGCATTTTTTTTTATGTTGCCATGACCTTCTTTCCTTTATACTGCAATTCAAGCATTGTTGCTGCAGTTCTCCTTTCCTTTCAATTCTCTCCAATTCAAAATAAATGTAACAAGTCAGTATAGTGAAGCCAAACAAAGGTACATAGAAGGGTAGCTAGCACAGTGGATAGAGCACCAGCCTGGAATCCAAAAGGCCTGGGTTCAATTTTTTTGAAAATTTTATTTAATTAACTAATTTAGAATATTTTTCCATGGTTACATGATTCTTGTTCTTTCACTCCTCTCCTCTCACCCCCTCCCATATCCAATGAGCAATTCCACTGAGTTTTACATGTGTCATTGGTCAAGACCTATTTCCATATTATTAGTATTTGCATTAGGGTGATCATTTAGAGTCCCCAATCTTATCCCCATTGACCCATGTGATCAAGCAGCTGTTTTTCTTCTGTCTTTCTACTCCCACAGTTCTTTCTCTGGATGTGGATAACGTTCTTTCTTGTAAGTCCCTCAGAATTGCCCTGGGTCGTTGCATTGCTGCTAGTAGCAAAATCAGTTACATTGGATTGTGCTACAATGTATCAGTCTCTGTATACAATGTTCTCCTGGTTCTGCTCTTTTCACTCTGCTTCACTTCCTGGAGGTCATTCCAGTTCACATGGAATTCCTCCAGTTCATTATTTCTTTGAACACAATAGTATTCCATCACCAACAGATACCACAATCTGTTCAGCCATTCCCCAATTGAAGGACATCCCCTCATTTTCCAGTTTTTTGCCACCACAAAGAGCACAGCTATAAATATTTTTGTACAAGTCTTTTTCTTTATGATCTCTTTGGGGGATAAACCCAGCAGTGGCATGGCTGGATCAAAGGGCAGGCAGTCTTTTAAAGCCCTTTGCACATAGTTCCAAATTGTCCTCCAGAATGGTTGGATCAATTCACAACTCTACCAGAAATGCATTAATGAGCCAATTTTGCCACATCCCTTCCAACATTTATTACTTTCCTTTGTTGTCATTTTAGCCAATCTGCTAGGTGTGTGGTGGTACCTCAGAGTGGTTCTGATTTGCATTTCTCTGATTATAAGAGATTTAGAACACTTTCTCATGTGCTTATTGATAGCTTTGATTTCTTTATCTGAAAATTGCCTATTCATGTCCCTTGCCATTTATCAACTGGGAGATGGCTTGCTTTTTTGTACAATTGATTTAACTCCTTATAAATTTGAGTAATTAGACCTTTGTCAGGGGTTTTTGTTATAAAGATGTTTTCCCTGGGTTCAAATTTGACCTCAAACATTTCCTAGATGTGTCAACCTGGGCGAATCACTTAATGCTGTTTTCTAGCCCTTAACCTTTTGTCCTAGAGTAGTCAGTGGGACAGAAGATAAGGGGGGGGGGGTAGAGAGAGAGAGAGAGAGAGAGAGATCACGAGAGAGATCGCAGCAGGAGCTGGATCCCAAACTGGCCATCTTGTTCTGCCCAGGGTGCCCCAGCTCAGTCAGGAGAGAACATGCTCCATCATCAGTCCAGACTTAGTCATTCTAGGCTTTCAAGATGCTTTTTCTTCTGTAATAATGGCTATATTTGAGAGAGGTGAAGTGGTAA
This sequence comes from Gracilinanus agilis, assembly GCF_016433145.1. Classification (NCBI taxonomy): domain Eukaryota; kingdom Metazoa; phylum Chordata; class Mammalia; order Didelphimorphia; family Didelphidae; genus Gracilinanus; species Gracilinanus agilis. Next base: position 297,346,852 of record NC_058135.1, on the reverse strand, counting down.
GGAGTGATGGACCAGCATGTATGTGTCTATCAGTTCATCTCTCAATGTGCCACTATTAGTGGGGCAAATTGAGGGGATTTCTCTGAAATGGTGGTTGATCAGAGACGAGAGCCAGCACTGATGACTAGTGACAAGGCTTTCCTCATTGATGAGGTGGGTGGAAACACTGGCCCTCTCCAAACAGAAGCCTCCCCCTTGCCAATGTTGGCACCGCAGGGGTTCTTGCTCCAAATGGAGTCTGAGCTGAGGAGCTAACTCAAAGACTCCTTTCCCCCTCTTTGCCCCGTGAAATGACTTTCTCCTTTGATCTGACTGCAAGTTATTTCTTAACGGTTAGACAAGGTACCTGGAGAAGGATAGAGGTAATTCAAGGGAAACTCTAAAAGGTCTAAGCCCACAAGGTCCTTCCCCTTGGGGAGCCAAATCTGGCTCACCCCAAAGGTTCACCTTCTTGTCCCCTCAAATCTTGATTCTATCTATGATCTAAGCCAGCGATGGGCAAACTTTCTAAAGAAGGGGTCAAAGGAAAGGAAATGCTCATCTGACAGTCCATTTCTAAGGCAATCTTTCAAAGTTTCATTGTATCCTGTTTGTATTTGTAAGATTAGGAATAATGTCACTGCGCGACTGGATAGAACATTTCAGGGGGCCACTTCCGGGCCGTAGTTTGCCCATCACTGATCTAAGCTATAGTAATTAAGGTAGGGTCCCTTGTAAGGCAAGGTATGGGTAGAGTCTTCGGGGTGCGCTCCCAGAGTGCTAGACCCCTCAGGGATCAAGAAATCTCAGTCTCCTTTGATGGTAAATGGATGCTGGCAGGAACAACAGGCTTTTGGAATATCACAGTTCAAGAAACCCTTTGGTTTGGCTCTCGAATCGGTCACGAGCGAGCTACTTCACTCCTTTCGCCTCGAGCTCCCCAACCAAAAGCCCCTCCTTTCAGGATTCTTTCTCCCACGAAGCCTTGCTTCCTCCACCCGACGATTCTGTCACTCAGGCAGCACGCAACATTCTAAAAGGTTGCTTTCAGCCCCAACCTGCCTTTACGATTCCCAACCTTGGTCGAATGTGCGTGTGGTCTTCCTGGTTCTGCTCCCTTCACTCTACCTCAGCCCAAACAGCTCTTCCCAGGTTTCTCCGAAATCTTCCTCTTCCTCACTTCTTGCATGCAATCATGATCCCCCGATTCATAGTCCAGAGCCTGTTTGGCCACTCCCTAATGGATGGGCGGCTTCTCGGGTTCCCATTCTTTGCCACCACAGAAAGAAGCATCCTCGAGAGGTCCTGCCTTTTCTCCCTGTTCATGTTCCCGGACGAGTCCAAAGATGGTCTCTCTTTGAACAACTCCGTTTCCCTCCAACAATCACAGTGAGTGCTTTTTAGGCAAGTCTTTGGTCTTCTGTGTGACTGGGATGAACTGGAAGCAAGCCGCCACCTCTTCACTTCTGTTTTCCATTCGAAAGAAAAGACCTCAATGAAAGTAGCTAAGTAAGTGCCAACCTTGCCCAAGTATACTCCCATCCAAATGTCATTCATGTGGACATTCTCTCCAGAGGAGAGTACAGCCATTACGGGCCGCTCTCGTCCGTGCCCTCCCTTAAGTCCGCCAGGCATCAAGCTCTCTGTTAAGTACCTACTATGTGTCAAGCACTGTGCTAAGTGCTGAAGATACAAAAAAAAAAAAGGCAAAGATAGTCCTTGACCGGCAGAAGCCCCCATCCTAATGAGGGAAATGACTTGGAAATGTCTTTGTCCAGGCAACATAAATATACAAGGAGGACCAAAGGTCTCTTGGGTTTCTGGGTCCCTTCCCAAGCTGTGCTCACTCCTCCCTCTGAGTCTTTGCTGGTATTCCTTCCCTGTCCAGTCTGAGCTTCAGGTCTCCCCTTTCCCTGAGCTCCAGGAGTTCTCCATACCAAGGGTGCCCTTTGACCGTTACTCCCTCCTATAGCCATAGTTACTGGCTTCCCATCTATGCCTTCGCTCTTCTCCACACAAAGCCTGGCAGAATTCCCCTGGCCCCGGCTGGCCCCGGCTGGCCCCGGCTGGCCCTGAGCAAGGCTGAGCTGCCAGGAGGTGGTCAGTGGTTTAGTTCAGAATTCCTCCAGCACCTCCCAGGGGCCAGCCTTGGTGCCAGGAGCCAGCAGCACTGGCTCACCCAAATAGGCTCAAGTTTTCCCAGCCAGTGAGTCAGTGGGCGTCTGAGCGCAGAAATGGGATTTCTAGGCCACAGCCTAAAGCATACGGGCGGCAAGCTCTCGTCTCTGTGGGGAGCAAGCCTAAGAGGGGCCAGTCAAAAGAGACGGGCCTGGAGTTTTGGGCCTTCAAACGGTCTCATTTCACTGGCCTGACATGCCTGGGGCCACAGAAAGCACAGCAGGTACCCTACGGCACAGGACCAAAGGCCGGAAGCTCCCAGGAGAGTCATGTGCCAAGTCTGGGGGCATGAAGAGAAGGTGGCACTGAGGCTCTCTTCCCTCCATAGACCCCAGGGGCCTGTCAAGCCAGCCCTCTTCCTGTTCCTCAGACACGGGGCCCCACTGCCTTTCGCCCAGGCCAGCCCTGACGTCCAGAACAGCCTCGCCTCTCCATTGCTCGGGGTCCTTTGTTTGGGGCAACACTTGGCCGGAACACCTTCCAAGAGAAGCCCTGGCAGGTCAAACCACGATATAGGAAGAGATCATTCTGGAGAGACGGGAAAGAGGGACGTGAACGGAGCTGGGCTGGCGCCAGCCACCGTGAAGAGCTTTACAAATATGGCTTCCCTCGAGAAGAGACAGCCAGAAGCAACTCCACCCAGAGAGACAGGAAGAGAATATATCCAAAGGAGGATTCCAGGTGCCTCCTGCAGACTGCGTGTGCGTCTTCAAAAGGCCCAAACCATCCCCCGAAGAGCCAACAACCTCGAGAATGCCAATGAAGAATCCCTGAAGGGAGCCTTTGAGGCCTGCGGCTCTGAGCACTGAGGAAAGGGTGAAGAGGCCTGTCCAAACCTCAGGCCACATCGGCTTTGGAGGAGGGCCCCCAAGGTGGCAGAACTGGTCAGGCTGAAAGCCGCTGAGCTGCTCACTTGTCAGGATCTGAACACATGGCTTGTTCCCTGGCCCTGGGACACCTCTGATGCGCCCTTATTCCGCTGTCTACAAAGATGCCGTCTAGACAGCTCAAAAATCAGCTCGCCCCTGGCACCCTCCCTCCTCGGGCAGCCAAGCTCCTAGAGCAAAGCATCTGCCCTCGTGCTGCTCACCTCCCACTCACTCCTCCACCCGCTATGGCTGCCACCTGGCTTCTGGCCCCACCCAGAGACAGCCTTCCTCCTCCCAACAATCGGTGGATCCCGACCGCTTTTCGCTAGGTCCGCCACGTCTCCTCCGCTCCACTTCAATCCGCTCCACCAAAGGGTGCTTGGGCGCCTACTGTGCGCGAGGTCCTCTGAGCCGCCGGGATCCAAAGCCGTTTTTAGTGAGTCCGGCCCCCTCGCTGCTTCCTCTGGACTCTGAGGAGGAACCTAGAGGGCATCCCATGAGGTCTGTGAGAAGGGAAAGAGCACCCGCCACCCCCCAAGGGCCGGGAAAGGCCCCTGAGCTGGGGGCTTCAGGAGGTGGAGGGAGTGCCTGCCGCCTGTGTGGAGAGGACAGGCAGCCCACGCCGAGGCAGGGCCACTCTGACCGAAGGCACGCAGGGAGGAATGCGAAAGAAATGGAGAGAGGCTGCAAAGGTCTGCCAAAGCCCAGCACAGGGAACCTTCCTGCACCTATGCGACGGGCAGAATGGCGCTTTGAGAAGAGGGCTATGGAAGCTCCACGGAAGATGTGTAGGAGAGGGGAGGGGCAGGAGGAGGAGGACCGCTGAGAGGGTCATTGCAATGGTCCAGGAAGGCTGGGTTACGAGCCTGTGAGTAGAGAAGGGGACAGCTGGAAGAGATGTTGGGCCAGGAGAATCAACGGAACGTGGGCACCGATTGGATTCTGGGGGATGAGGAAGAGGGAGGAGCTGAGGGTGTGAGCCAAAGTGACCAGAAAGATGACGGAGGACAGCTAAACTAGGTGACGTCAGATTCTGTTTTGGACATGCTGAATTGAGAATTCCGGCAAGTCATCCAATTAAAGCCAACCCACGGGCACCTGGCAGTCTGGCACTGGGGCTCAGAGGAAAGGCATCCCCTTACTGACAGCTGCCCACTGGGGAATGTCTTGCAGGAATCTCCAACCGAGCAGGGAGAACTCAATGTCTTCTTCCTAAACCCTCCCTTCCTCTAAAGATCTTTGTCCTCCCTTGTGGCTCCCACCTGAGCTCAGACCCTCAGGAGAGCCCTCCAAACTCTTGCAACAGCCACCTCACTGGTCTCCTTTGCCTCCTTTTTCTACATTCTCCAACCCATCCTCCACACAGAGCCACTCTCCAGCCAGAAAATCTTCAGGCTGTCATTTAAAGTTCTCCACAATCTCCCCTTGTGTTTTTCAACCTCTCCCTTTCCCACATGCTCCGTTCCAGCTCGACTGGCCTATTCCCCGACTCACAGAATTCAATCTCCAGCCTCTATGGATTTGCTCCAGGTCTTCAGCCTCACCGAGTACCTCACCTTCAAAGGCCGCCCAGCTCTGGAGCCACCTTTCTTCTGAACTCGCTGCCTAGTTCTAAGTTTCCATTTCTGTGTAAAAGCCGTCCTCGTCATTTGAAGGTGAGCGCCTGGACAACTGAGGGAAAGTGCATCGTGTTCCAGCGTCGGTGAGCCCACACAGACCCCCAGTAAGCTGTCAACTCTAGAAGTTCAGCAGCAGAAGTAATGACAAGGAAAACCAAAGTGGTCCTTGCTTGGTCATATACTTCTATCTACACGGATGGATAAATATAATCTTATAATATATAACATGATAAATGGAATTGACACATTGCTATTCATATGGATATCCTCCTGCATTCCATCCAGATCGCTACACAGAAAGACTGCCTGAACCCTGAGGAATCTAAGAGCCAAGAGAAGCGAGGACAGGCAGAAGGCAAAGTGGGAAGGATCCTGGCCCCACAGCAAGAGACAAAGGCAGAGCAGCATTCAGCATGGGGTGAACCAGTGGACTCAGCCATGGGAAGAGAGGCCTCCAGCCCTCAACATCCAGGCAGACCTCAACAACCCAGCACCCAGGCAGCAGCATAGCCTGATCCACCATCGAAGAAAAATCCAGACAATTTCTGCAAAAGGAGGGACCTAGTCTTAGACACCAAATTTGGGATCAAGCATGGCCCTTCCCTACTATCCAAGAACATAAGAATTTTCCAGCAATACCACTTCCCAAAGACATAATAAAAAAGGGGAAAGGACCTACTTGTACAAAAATATTTATAGCAGCTCTTTTTATAGGGGCAAAGAATTGTAAATTGAGGGGATGTCCATCGGCTGGGGAATGGCTGAACAAATTGTGGTACATGTTAGTGATGGAACACTCGTGCGCTATAAGAAATGATGAGCAAGATAATTTCAGAAAAAGCTGGAAAGATCTACATGAACTGATGCAGAGCGAAATAAGCAGAACCAGGAGAACATCGTACATGATAACAACAATATCGGACAATCATTAACTGTGAAAACTTGGCTCCTCTCAGCAATGCACTGATCTGGGACAATCCTGAAAGCCTTACGCCAGGGAATGCCATCCACCTCTAGAGAAAAACCACTGGAGTCGTCTTTCACATCCGTGTATTTATGGTTGTATTTTGGGGTTTTAGTTACATATGAGTGTGTTCTTACAACAATGACCAATATAGAATTATATTTTACATGACAATAAAAATTAAAATTTTAAAACAATACAGGAGTTTCACTCAAGCACAAACCTCCAATTCATGAGCTGAGGCTGGAGATAGGAGCAAACAGAAAAAAACATCAAACACAATGAAGAAATAGCTTGAACTGAGCCAAGCCCAAGGGGGAAACTTGGAAAAAAGTAACTCTACAAGATGGCCAAGTAGAGCTTCTGAAGGAAGAATTCTTGTCACAAGGATAATAGTACCTGGGAGAAATGAAACAAGAGATCTCAAGTGGAATATCTAGGGAGGAGAACATGGCAAGGAGACTTAATATGTTAGAGCAGTGATGGGCAAACTACAGCCTGCAGGCCAGATGTGGGCCCCCTGAAATTTTCTATCCAGTATGTGACACTATTCCTAATCTGATTAATACAATGAGTAGGATACAATAAAATGAAACTTTGAAATAGTTGCCTTAGAAACAGACTGCCAGATGAGCAATTCCTTTCCTTTAGCCCCGTCTTTAAAAAGTTTGCCCATCACTGCCTTAGAGTGAAGGGTGGTAAACTTTATCTAAGAACTGAACTCCTTAAAAGCTAAAACAGGCCAAACAGAAATAATATCTCTGTAAGGCAACAAGAAATATTAAAACAAAATCAAAAGATTTTTTAAATTTCAAGAAAATGTAAAGTTCCTCTTATAAAAAACATATCAAGGCAGGATCATCTAAAAATCATTAAGCTACCTGAAAATCACAACTCCTTCCATTCCCTCCAAAAAGTAGGAATATCATACTTTAAGAAATTACAAATGAAAACTTCCAACATTTCCTAAAACCAGAGAACAGTACCAAAAGAGGAATGCCATAGTAAAAATCCAGAAATTGCCTGTCAAAGAAAAAAATATTGCAATTAGCCCAAAAGAAAGTATTCCCAAGTAACCACAGTAAAGATCCATCAGTTACCACCATAAAGAAGAGAAAAACTTGGAACATGGCATTTTAAAAAATACTTACAACCAAAAATAATCTATGTGACCAAACAAGATATCCTTTGGAGAGGGTGGGAGGGAGACAGACAGACAGACAAATTTAGACAGAGGGAGAATGTGCCATTAATGAAATGGAGAATTTCCAAGCTTTCCTAATGAAAAGGCTGAGTAGATATGTTAAAATGGAACTGCAGGAGACAAGAGAAACACAGAAAGGAACACATATTTGATCAACTGGAAAGGTCTTTGTGAGGATGAATTACATAACTAATAGAGGGAGAAGAAACAACTGTCCCTTCAGAGCACCGATATGTTCAAGATACATACATATATATGTATGTATTTGGTCCAGAAAATATATAAAATAAGACAAATACAGAAAGAGGGATGGGGGAAATTGACATTTTATGAACCTCACTTTTATCTGAACTGGACAAAGGAAGGAGAGAGGTGGGGGTATTAAATTCAACAAAAAAAAAATAGGCAAGAACAGGAAAAAGGGGAAGAAAATTTATGAGAGAAATCACTCAGAAATGAGTCATAAATAAAACAAATTCTATAAGGAGGGAAGGAAGGAAGGAAGGAAGGAAGGAAGGAAGGAAGGAAGGAAGGAAGGAAGGAAGGAAGGAAGGAAGGGAAAAGAGAGAGGAAAAGAGAATAAAAACTTGTGATCACTCATTGGCTATGGGAGGGGGGTGGGAGGAG
>NC_058135.1:297262819-297289533 GCF_016433145.1 Gracilinanus agilis | reverse complement strand
CCAGCTGTGGGGGCTGTGGCTCCAGCTGCTGCAAGCCTGTGTGCTGCTGCAAACCTGTGTGCTGCTGTGTGCCAGCCTGCTCTTGCTCCAGCTGTGGTGGAGGCTGCAAGGGAGGCTGCAGCTCCAGCTGTGGAGGCTGTTGCCAGCCCAACTGCTGCAAGCCTGTCTGCTGTTGTGTGCCAACCTGCTCCAGCTGTGGTGGCAGCTCCAAAGGAGGCTGTGGCTCCAGCTGTGGCTCTGGCTGCTGTGTGCCTGTGTGCTGCTGTGTGCCAGCCTGCTCCTGCTCCAGCTGTGGTGGAGGCTGCAAGGGAGGCTGCGGCTCCAGCTGTGGAGGCTGTTGCCAGTCCAGCTGCTGCAAGCCTGTCTGCTGCTGTGTGCCAGCCTGCTCCTGCTCCAGCTGTGGTGGCAGCTCCAAAGGAGGCTGTGGCTCCGGCTGTAGCTCCGGCTGCTGTGTGCCTGTGTGCTGCTGTGTGCCAGCTTGCTCTGGCACCAGCTGTGGTGGAGGCTGCAAGGGAGGTTGTGGCTCCAGCTGTGGTACATGTTGCCAGTCCAGCTGCTGCAAGCCTGCCTGTTCCTGCATGCCCATCTGTTCCTGCTCCAGCTGTGGCGGAGGCTGCTCTTCCAGTTCTGGGGGTTCTTGCTCCAACTGTTGTCTTCCTGTTTCCTGCTGTGTGCCTGTCTGCTGCTCTGTGCCAGTCTGCCCTGGCTCCAGTTGTGGGGGCTGCTGCCCATCCAGCTCCTGCAAGCCTTCCTGCTGCTCTAAGCCTGTCTGTTCTTGTGTGCCAGTTTGTTCCTGCTCCAGCTGTGGTGGAGGCTGCTCTTCCAGTTCTGGGGGTTCTGACTCCAGCTGTTGTGTGCCTGTCTGCTGCTCTGTGCCAGCCTGCTCCTCCCCCAGCTGTGGGGTCTGCTGCTAGTCCAGTTTCTGTGCTCCCATTTGCTGCCCAGGCAAGATTCATCCTTCCTCCCCGGTGCCTTCTACAGAGCTTTGACCCTCGCTTCCTTCCCCTTTTCCTTGAATCCCAAGTTCTTACCATTTCCCTCCCTGACAATCTCAGTGAATGCTCCCTCTTGGGTCAGTTTGGTGCCGCAGCGCTTAGGCACATGTTCCACTCCCTTAGCAGCCTTCTTCTTTCTGCCTTTGCCACCCCATTCCCTTTGCAGTTTTCCCTGATGTGTCCTGGAGGCCCAAGTTGCTTCTGCCACGATGGGTCCTAGCTGGGCCGTTGGCGTTCCCCGTCTTCTCTCCTGTCTCTGTCTTGGAGCCAGCTCTCAGCAGTGGACAGGTCTAGAGAATAAACACCTTAACTCTGCGGTGACAAGAAATGCCCAGAGCCAGCTGGGAATGCTCCCTTCCTGCCACCAACGGGAGAGTCCTGGGAAGCCCCCCTCCTTCCCATCCCAGCATCCTCTCCCTGATCTCTGGGCTCTGGGAACTACCTTTCCTCGTCCCCTGTGCATGTTTCGAATTCTCTTCCATTCCTGATGGAAAATCACTGTTTGGGGGAAGAATTAAAAAAAAAATCAGCAGCACCTTGAAACGAGTTCTGTTGTGATCATTCTGTTATTTTCATCCCTCATTAGCCTTTCTCCACCCCCATCTCCATGCAGAGACTCCGGCCCTTGTCACCCCACAGCCCTCCCTCTCTTTCCCTGTATCCCCAAGCTACGACATCCTGGGGCCATGGCACTGGGCAGCCCATGAGATGGTTCTTCACAAGTTGAGGAAGGGCCGGTCTGGGTTGGCCAATAGTTCATCTGCAAACCCTCTGTGGGGGCCCTATCGAGAGGGTCTCAAGTTCCCTGAGAGTCGATGGCACGCTCTCCCCCCTCCCAAACTAGTCTAGTCTTCAGCTCCATGGAGGCAGCCAGCGCCCGGGACTGTCTCCGTCCTGGCCAGATGTCATCGGAAGTTTGGGGTCTACTTCCAGGCATCCCGTCGTTGGAGGGACATGGACGAGCTGGAGGAAGACCGGAGGAAGTGGCGCTCCTTGAACCCGTGCCATCGAAGGAACGGTTGATGGAACTGAGGCTGTTAAGCCTGGATAGGAGAAGACTCGGGATGGAATGGGGCTTGGGTTCAAGGGTCTGGAAGAAGGAGCTTTGTTGTGCCTGGCCCCAAAGGGCAGAGCCACGAGCCGTGGTGGGGAAGGTGTGGAGAGGCAGATTTCAGCTTAATACAAGGAAAAGATGCCCAACAACGAGAGCCGTCCCGGTGTGGAAGGGGCTGCTGCGGAAGGGGCGGGGCCCTCCCATCCTCCCCTGATCTGAGCCTTGATGATTCTGTGATTGTCCCAGGAAGCCCCTGATAGGCAGGAGGTGGTCAGCCCGAGGTCCTCGGCCATTCAGAGCCTTTCTTGGTGAGGGGGGGATCTTTAAAGCAAAGGAAAATCCTGGGGTCCTGATCGTGGCCCCCTGACATGGCCCCCTCCAACTCCTCGTGCTCTCAACTAGGAAACAAGCTACGAGCTCATTATGACAGTGGGGAGGATAAAGCACCTACTGTGTGCCAGGCATCGTGCTAACCCTTCGGATAATGGTGAGGGCGTCAGCAGCTCACAGGGTGCACAGCCCCTCGTTATGGGCGCCAAGCACGGCACTCAGGGCTTTAGGGCCACCACCCACGTCATGGGCACGACAGCCCTGGCAAGAAACGTGCTCTTATCCGTACTGCCCAGATGAGAAAATGGGGGCCATCCGGGCTTCAGTGACTCGCTCAAGGTCACACAGCTAGTGCTTGAGGACAGGGTTAACCTCAAACCCTCCTGACTCCAGACACCTGGTGTGGGTGCGGTGTGGCGCCACCTAGTGGCCTCTGGGTGAGCACCCATGCCAGGGAAGGCCTGGCCAGGCCCTCGGGCTGGTCTTTAGGAAGAGGGATGTCAGGAAGGAGAAAGGAAGCCGGGCCCTGCTGGGGCAGACCCGGGGCACCACAGTCAGGGGGCTTTCCCAGAAGCACTCTCTTTGGCTCTAGGGAACCTCAGAATCTGGCTTGGGGGGCCTTTTCTCACCCCAAAGAAGAGGCAAAAATAACATTAAAGACCCCGGGGGCACCCCTCCCCCACATGCACACGGCAGATTCCAGGGGCCTCACCTCCTTCCCACAGGCCTCCGCTGCTGCCCGGGGGCATTGGGGGGCCTGGCCTGGGGGGTTCATCCCCCCCCCAGGGAGTCCACTCTCCCATCTCCATCTGGGTCCGGGAAGGGGCGAAGGGCACCTGGGCACATGGCTGGGTAGAGCAGATGGGGGAGCCCTGACCAGGGGCATGTGCCCGGCCTAGAGGCAGGGCTCAGGACAAGCCTGGGCCAGAGAACCCAGTTCTCCTGGAGCCCCCAGGCTTGGGCCATTCACAAGAGCTCCCTTCTGTTGAGTTAGACAAACATTTATTAGTCACCGAGTGTATGCGAGGCCCCCTGCCGGCCAAGAGGCTGCATTACAAAGACTGAGAGGGCTTGAGTCCTGCCAGCCAGGAGCACACAACCTAGGGGGGACTCGAGACTTGGGCTGAGCTGGAGAGGGAGAGAGCAAAGGAAGCCCCAGTCTTCAGGCCAGCCTGGCAGGCAATCAGGCAGGCTTCCTGGAGGAGGCGAGCCCTGAGCCAGAAGCAGAAATCTAGGCCCCTCTTTAGCTCTGGGCTGCGTAGGCCGTTTCCCCAGGATGCTGTTGGGGCTCAACCCAAGCTGCAGGCAGGAAAGCAGCCTTTTGCCCCTAGACCCAGAGCCCCATGAAGCACCCCAGGGCTGCTTTATTAGCTCCAGCCTTGCCCAACAGCCCCCCGGGGTCCCGATCACTCTGAACCCACAAATACGGACTACTGGTCCCTCCTCTTCCCAGCTGCTGCCTCTTCTTTGTCTCTGGCTCTCATTCCCACTCCCTGAGGCTGGCATAGGGAAATGAGGGAGCAGTAATGGCGTTCACCCCAGAGAGTGGGAAAGGACTGGTCCAAGGTCACACCGTCCATCCAGGGCAGGGCCAAGACTCAAACCCAGGTGCCCTGTCTCCCAGCTCAGAGGAGGCTCCTGAATACAGCCTCACAGCAGGATGTGCCCCTCCTCCCCTCCTCGTCCTCCTCCCCCCAGAACTGAGGAAACCTCCTCTCAGAGTAAGAGAAGTCCATGGGAAAGCCACAGCAGTGCTGGGAGCTGGCAGGCTGAGGGCAAGGCTGGAGCTGGCTGGGATCTGGGGCAGAGGGCAGGGGCTCCTGTCTGCCCCCCCTGCGGTGAGTTCTCCTGGGAAAAGAGGCCATCCGCAGCCTCTCCCTCCTCCCTCCCCCCAGGCCTCCCGGTCTTCCTCTCAGAGTCTCCCACCCAGCCTCTAGAACCCCGGGCTGCTGGGGCTGCAGCTCATTGCTGGAGGAAGGCCAGCCTCCAGGGGCCAGGGGCCAGCAGCCCATTCCTCTTCCTTTGAACCCGGGCCCCTGGCTCAGCACCCTAACTCTCCCGGCCCATGAGACTGTGGACAGGGTAGGGGAAAGAGGCTCTGCGAGGATTGGGGTTAGGGTGAGGCCAGCCCAGTGAGCCAGGCAGTCTCCCCCACATCTATGGGCCTGCTTGTCTTTTGGTGATTCATCCCTCCTGCCCCAGGGGAGGCTAAGGACTTGACCAAGGTCATAACGCGGGGAAGTGTGAGCCGAGTGGATCAGCAGCCCTCTTCGCCCAGCACAGAAAGGACAGGAGGCCCAGGTGCACTCACAGAAAGCCCAAGCAGTGGTCAGGTAGAGGTGCTGGGAGCTAGCTGGGCGGGCAGGCAGCCAGACAGGCGGGAGCGGGCACCGACACGGACACAGACACGCACAGAATCTCGAGTCACAGTGTTTGAGGATAGTAAAGATGGGTTACAGCCACTCCAGCCCGGCACGCTGACCCCCCAAGTCTTCTCCACCGCGCACCCCAGAAATGCCCCGGAAAGCCTCCATTTCTTCCTGGTAACTAGAGCTCTCTGGTCAGCTGGCTGAACCTGGCCAGGGCGGCTGCCCGCTGCTGCTCTGCCCCTTCCCTCCATGGCCTTCTGGCAGATGTCCTGGATGGAGGACGTCACAGAGACGGGAGTCTCCGGAAGGCTGGGCAGGGGAGGGGAGCCAGGACCAGCCCTCCAGAGCTTCCACCCCTCATCTCCAGCCTCAGCCCTGAACAGCAGGCTTGGGGGGCAGCCGGGCAGGGAAGTCGGTAGCACTAGGCAGGGGCCCAGGCCAGGGGCCCATCCTGTCCCACAGCAGCTCTGCCCTCGGGAAACGGGAGGTGCAGGGAAGGAGGGCTGGAGGGGAGATGCAAGGACTGGGGAGCACAAGGGCCAAGGAGCCAGGCTGCTGCTGGCTAGGGCTACGGAGGGAGCGGAAGCACTAGCCCGAGGAGGTGGGTCTGGGGGGAGGGGCCCCGTCTAGTCTGGGGGGCAGAAGGCAGAGCCCCTCGCCCCGCTGCACGCCTGCCTCCTGCTCCTCAGGACATCCTGGAGGCCTGGAGCCCTGGCTCGGCTGAGACTCAGCAGGCCTGGGGTCAGCACGGGGCATCCACGGGGCTCCCAGGCTGCCCCGCCATCCTCCAGCTGCCCCTCCCTGACTCCCTGCGCCCTTCCGCCCTGTCCCTTTTAGACGGATTCGTCCTCCTGGGAAAGCGGCCAAGCCAAGCGCTCTTGTCTGCCCGCCAGTTCAGGCGAGGAGGGGGCGAAGGCCTCGCTGTGCCCCCTCAGTAGTCGTTGAGGGGATACCGCAGGAAGATGAAGATGAGGACGAGGCAGAAGGCAGCCAGAGCCGAGCTGGTGATGTTGAACAGCCGGGCCGTCTTGGCATCCTCCACGGCCCCGTTCAGATCATTCAGGAGCTTCTTGTCCCGAACCTGGAGCCAGGGAGAAGGGAGCCAGCCTGAGCCCGAGCCCCAGCAGAGGGGGACGAAGGAACAGCCCAGGCAGGGATGCCCCTCACCACTCTGCCCACCTCCTGCCCTCCTTCCCCTGCTCTGTCTTGAGGCTTCTCCTCTAGAGCTGCTCTGGATGGCAGACTTTGGGGATGTGCGGCATCTTGGCTGCCAGCAACATGAACTCGTTCTCGAACCATCTGTCCCTGGTGAAGTCGGGACAAAAGAACACCTGGGGGTGGCCAGGTGGCTCAGTGGGCAGAGAGGCAGGCCCAGAGATGAGAGTCCTGTGTTCCAATCTGGCCTCAGACACTCCCTAGCTGTGTGACCCTGGGCAAGTCCCCTAACCCCTACTGTCTTCTGTCTTAGAACCACCCCTTAGTATTGTTCTAAGCCAGAAGGGAAGGGTTCAAAAAAGAGCACCTTGGCAGGGCACTCGGAGCCTCGGGATTAAGGAGCTCAGCAGGGGCTGCTGTGTCGCCTGCTCCGTTCTTCTCTTCTGAAGAAAAGCTGGACTGAGCCCCCGAGCCTGGCGTACCTGAGGCGTCCCCTCCTCCCCTTTCCTGGTCACTGCTGGACTTTCCCCTGAGCCTGTGGGGAGTCAGGGGGCCTCCCCCACTCTCCCTCTCTCCACTACTGCTGTCAGCGGCGCCTGGCCTTCCAGAGCCTTCGGCCTCCCCAGACGCTCCTGGCCTCCTTTTTCCTTTCCTTGTTTCAGTCGGCCTTTCCCGGCCCTTGAAAGGAACTCGTTCCTGGAGCCCAGGCCATCGTGTGCTGCCACTCACCGGCTGTTTGATCTCGGGGAAGCCCCTTCCTCGGCGTCCCTCCCGGCCTGCTCTTTCGTCATCGCCCAGAAGGAGGGATTGGAAAGAGAGTCGGAGGCTTTAAGACGCCCTCCCGGCCCTCAGTCTCGGCTCCCCCCGCCAGGCTCGGGCTGCCCCCATCATGGCCCTCCCTGTAGCTCCTCCCTCTGGTCCAGGCACAGACCAGTTCAACCTCGTGGCTCCATTTGGGGTTTTCTGGGCGCAGATACTGGAGGGCTTCACCATTTCCTCCTCCAACTCATTTGACAGATGGGGAAACGGAGGCAAACAGGGTGAAGGGACTTATCTAGGGTCATCCAGCTAGGAAGTGTCTGAGGCCAGATTGGAACTCGGGCCTCCCTGACTCCAGGTGTGGCACTCCTGAGCTGCGCCTGGCTCCTTCCCCCTCCATCCTGGCCCTCTACTGGCAGGATCACATCAGAACTGGAAGGTCTGGAGGGCTCTACAGATCAGGAAGCTGAGGCCCGGAGAAGGGGAAGGCTCTCCGGGGTCACCCAAGGGGCCTCGCTGCACTGTGTACGAGCTGGAGTGGCAGCCCCGAGCCTCGAACCCAGGACCCCTCCCCCAATTCACAGCGGTGACACCGAGTCCCGCAGACTTGACGGGATGGGGACGAAGGGAAAGCTGGGGCTGCCCAGACATCCCAGGCCCGATGGGGAGGTGCTGAGGAGCCGCCTGCTCCCCCTCCTTCCTGGCTGAAAGGGCAGGAGGCCCCTCCCCGAGCCCTCCCGGGCCGAGTTTGGCTGGGAGTGGCCTGGGGCCGGGCGGGGTGCGGATGCCCCCCAGGACAGTTGCTTTCTTCCTTCTCTGTAGAGGGAACCCTTCTGGGAAGGAGAGTCCCGTTTCTCCAGCTGACAAGCCTGTACACCCGCCTGTGACCCTCACGACCACCCCGGCGGGGGCATACGGCACTGCTATGGTGACGCCCCATTTTGCAGGTGGGGAAATGGAGGCAGGCGGCGGGGAAGTGGTTTGCCTGGGTTAGGTGTCTGAGGCAGCATTCGCACCTTGGTCTTCCCGGAGGTCCAGGCCAGCACTCTCTCCACTGGACCCCCCAGCTTTCCCCACCTAACGCCTCCCTCAGCTCCCTCCTCTCTGCAGCTGGCCTGGAGGGGGGAGATTCCAGAAGGCGAGCAGAGACGAGAGGGAGAGGGGGCCGGAGGAGGGAGAAGGGGGTCCCAGGGCCCTGCCCACTCCGGGCTCAAGGGGGCCCTCGAGCCAGCCAGCCCAATTCGGAACTCAACCCGAGCCTTGGCCGCACCATCTCTGCCAAGGGGGCACCTCGTGGGGCACCCCGTCTGCCAGCCCCAACGCCTCCAGAGGCTTTTCTTCCTGCCCTCTGGGGCCCAGCGGAGCAGGGCGGCCCCCCTTCCGTTCCCCAGCTCCCCAGCCAGAGCAGGCGGGCCTGGGACTCTCCTTCGGGCCTGTTCAGGGAAGGCTGCGCTGGACAGCTCTCTGCCACAGGCCAGGAGCCCCATTGCTGCTGGCCACCAGGTGGCGCCAGAGAGCAGTGCCGGCGGCTCCCATAGGAGAGCGAGGCCGGCCCCAGGCTGCTCCCCGAGCCCCGCAGCTGGGCTGCCTCACAAAGTGGGGCCCTCAGAGCCCGAGGCAGGGACCCGGAGGCCTGAGGAGGGCAGGGGCTCGGCCCCGGGGCTCCCAGCCTCAGGCTCGGGCACGGCGGGCACTGCCAGGGGTGACGGACGATCCAGGCCCACAAAGGAGGAAACTGAGGCAGCTCAGAGGCTCCAGGGGACCTGCCTAAGGGTGCAGGGCCGGCCGGGGGCAGGGGATCCGATCCCAAGCCCTGGGTCCTTTTTCCTGAGTCACGCTGGCCCTTTCCCTTGGCCCTGCGGATGGGGCACAGGGTAGCAGCATTCGCCTTTGTGCTGCCCTGAGGAAGTCCAGGCTTCCTTTGGAAAAACAGAGGGATGGGCTGGGGCTGGTTCAAGCCACCAAAGACCTGGGGCTGCCCCTGCCCTGTCCGCTGGCCCCCTGGGGCGCTCTGGGCTCCTGGCGGTGGGGGAAGATCGGCTGGGACCAGATGGACCCCTGGGCCAGGGCAGGAGCCCACGGGTTGGGCTAAGCCAGCATCAACTTGGTGCCTCCCCTTCTTGTCCCACATCCAGCACCGGCCAGGAATCTGTGAACCAGCTACCACCCTGGCTGCCAGGCAACCTGTGCCCAGCCCGCCAGATGGCCCCTGCCTGCCCTGAGCCAGCTTGCCTGGCACAAACTGCTCCTTGGAGAAGGGCAGGTTCTGGGCACTGCCCCCTCCCTGCCAGGTCCCTAGGGCAGGCCCCTGTGGGGAGTAGGGGCAGGGGGAAGCAGCCCTGGATGCCTCCCTGGAGCCAAGTACCCCAGCCCTGAGCGGGAAGGGCACGACGACCCTCTCGGCGCCCAGCCCGTCCTTGTTGAGCCTTGCAGCCAGCCAAAGCCCATGACTCATCCAGGGTCATTCAGCCAGTCTGCCCAGAGTCAGACCCTGACTGTCTCTTCCTGCTCTCCCCAGCCAGCTACAGCCTCTCCTAGGCAGGAGGAACCAGCTGCTCTCTCCTGGTGCTACCTCCCAGTAGGACTGGCTGGCACCCATGGGGCCTTGGGAAGGGCAGGGAGGAGAAGGGAAAGAACTGGCCAAAGCCGGGGAGGTGGCCAGGCCTAGAGAAGGGGGGCTGCCCGGCTGGGTGGCCATGGCCCCAGGCCTTGCTACAGGAGCCAGCTGGGCTGTGGAGCTCCTGGGTTCCAGCCTGCTCCTGCCTTGCTGCCTCAGGCCTGGACCCGAGGACTCACCAAAAGGCAAGAAGTACCAAGCCAGATAAGAAGGGCATTGTGGGAGCAATGCCTGATACCAGGTCAAATTTTGGAGGGGGGACGGGGGAGAAATCACTCTGACACATTCTCAAAGGCTCTTGCTCTCTGCCCAGACCAGAGCCATTCAGGTGAGGGATGAAAGGAGGGCTCTGATTCTCATCAGCAGGGGGCATGGGCTTCAGGGTGGGAAAGGGGACAATGGCTCTCTCCTGGAGTTTGGGAGGAAGGAGAGGAGATCTGGACAGTTAGATGGGCAGCCCTAAGCCCTGGGAAGTCCAATTCCAAAGGGTTTGAGGAAGATGCCCATCCCAAGGAGTTGAAGGCTGCTTGCAGTGGAGTTCACCCAGGAGGGATGGGAGATGGCCAAGAGCCCCAGGAGAACTGACTCCAAAGGGAAAGAACATAGGACTTGGTCAAAGGGCCCAAGATGATGGGGCACCCAGATGGAATGTCGGGACGCTGATGCAGGGGCAGAACATGCAGAGTGGAGCGTGTGTGGTTCCATCCAAAGATGGCAGGAATCCTGGAGCTCAGAAGGGAGTTCCTGGGAGGGGGGTAGGGAGAAACAAGGCTACACTGGGGGCCAGACTGGGAAGGAGGATCCAAGATGAGCACGAGGAGGGGCCCACCTATACTGCAGGAGGGTTAATGGGGTCCCCACATTCTCAAGAGGCAAGGACAAGTCAATAGACACAAGAGAGGCTACTAAGTCTACCCGCCTTCCCCTCACCACCACCCCCTACCCCACTCTGCCCCATTTTAGATGGTTAGCGAAGAGCCGGCCAGCCATGCCACACCAACCTGCCTTCTCTCTCTGATAGTATTAGTGACCCAAGAGGTGAAGGGAATGCCTTGGAAGGAGGGTGAGCCTGACCTGAATTCTGGGTGTGGAGTTTGCCACAATGTTAGTCCAGGCTTAATCTCCTCTCCTTCTTGAGGAACAACTGCAGATCAGACAATGATCCACTCAGATAAACTCAGAACCAGTCGGATGGCTGAACTCCAAAGAGCAGTTGTTAAAGTTCAATGGGACTTTGACCAAAGGTTTCCTGGGCAGGACTCCAGGGAGCAGGGTTTAGCCCAGGGCGGAAGATTTTTACCAGTGATTTGGATAAAGGTCTGGAGGGCAGGTCCATCAGACTTATGGACGGCCCGAACCCTCAAAGGGAAGACAACCCACGGATGCCACAGCCAGGGTCCAAAGGGAGCCGGGCAACTGAAGCTTTGGGTCAAATCTCAGAAGGTGGAATTCAATGGGTTTAAATGTTAAGTCTTGTACTGAGGTGCCAACTTGTAAGGGCAGTATAGCTAGGAACAGTGCTATATAGAGCCACTGGGAAATGTTCCGTTGTATTATAGTGGCTCATTATAGAGTCATTTTAGGTAGACCAGAAACAGTATTTTCCCAATTTGGGCTATTTTGCTCAGTGCCATTTTAATTGTTTACGAGTATTTTTCAATCTAATTAGTAAAATCTTTGCAATTCTAATTTTTATCAGTAGATGGCACTACCCTAGTATGTAATGGCTAGGAGTTAGAGTCAGGGTGTGGTCTTTTTAGGGACTTCAAAGAAGAATTTGGTGTAAATCCAGACACACCCTTAATCTACTAGCCTCAGGCTAAGAGGGGTGTTAACTTTCTTCACTCTCACCTATCCCCTAAGGGTTAAACACCGGAGATCACTATTTTCACCACTTGGGCAGAAGGCACTTGTCTAAGTTGGCCTGGGGCAAAAGGACTCTAAGTGGTTTTGAAATTGGGTCTCCTAGTTGAGACATGTGGGGTTTGGAAAGGCCTTAATAAAAAGAAATTCTGGGCTGAGAGATGGAAGCTTGTGGAGGCAGCTTTGCTTCCTCCCAGGCAAGGGGTGGGGGTGTGGAATCGGCTCCCCAGGTGGAGCCCTGAGGGCTGGCTAATTGTTGCCTAAGGGAACAAAACAGCCTGTTGACCCAGCAGCAGCCAAGCCTGTAATTCAGCTGTTTTCAGTTTAAGGGGGAAAAAAGAAAAAAAATTAGGATTTACCCTTATGCGCAGCAAACAGACCAACAGCTGTAGCTTATGGCTAATCTGTTTTAAACTGCTCTACCAACATAGAGCAGATTAAGAACTTTGAATTCCAGAATTCAGCTACTAAAGAGCTGCCTTGAGGATAGTAAAAAATGAAGAAAATTGAAGAAGATTGAGGGTAATCGTCTCAACCTTTGTGGTCTGCCAATTAATGTAAAATTTTTAATTTAGGTTATTATGCTAATATGAAAGTGCTAAAGTACTATTGTGGTTGCCAATTTAAAAATATTATAGCCCAAGTCAAAATGACTTTTAGCAACTTCATTTACAAAGAGGTGGAAAGAGCAAAAGTGGAAAAATGTAGATAAAGAGACAAAAAATACTGCCTAGCTACAAAATACCCTAAGTTTAATCCTAATGTCTCCAGACCGCAAATTTGAATCCGCCAAAAAAATCTCACCAGAACTCACACTGAAGGGAGTGTCCTACCAAAGCACCAATGAGCAGAGAGGGTCTGAAGCAAGATCCAGGGAGAGTCTCCTCCTCCAGTTCAGCTCACCAACACAGAAAGAAATGACTGAATCCTCCAGCTGACCTTTTTAAAGCAGTCAGTGCCACTTCCTGTCGCTCTCCCACTTTATGGGAACCAATCGCAGTCTTTCAATTTGCCTAGCACTGCCAGGGGCAGGGGCAGGCGAGTGGCCTCTGGAGTTGTCACCCACTCTAGCAAGTAACTTGTGAACTCTCATACTTAGTGACTGGTAAGGTACTAAGTAGGGGTACTTAAGGTTTTGATTGGTTAACTTAAAAGTTGCTGATTGATAGACAAAGAGAGTTTGATTCACCCTTCACACATCCATTCATGCTCCTGTTCATTGTTTCAGGTTTTATGCCTAAATGTGCTGTGTGAGTCATTGCCGAAACATGGCAGAATAACTGCTCCATGTGGCCTCGGGCTTTCAGGCATCCTTAGAGTGGGTAGCAATCTGCCCTGCAGGACCAGAAAGGCCTGTGGGAGGTAGATGGACGTCTTTCTGGGCTGCTGATGTGCTGATGAAGGGCTGCTGGGTGGTGGCACCCTCTCTGGGCCCCAGGCAGCCAGCTGCTGTTTGAATTGGGGCAGGTAGAAAAATGAAAAACCACCTCCAGTGCTGTGGAGGTGTGAGAAAGGAATTCATCTCCCTTTGTTTTCATTTAAATCAATCAGGGACTTGGAATTACCCTTCCTTTGTTTTCTTTACTGTAATCAATCAGTTTTACCATTGAGATGTGCAAGTACAGACACACCCTCAGAGAAAGGAAGCTGAAACCAACTAGACAGGAAATTGGTCCCACAAGCACTGCCCTTCCCCCACCCTCTCGGGCGGTGCCAGTCAAATTAAGGAACTATGATTGGCTCCCAAGATGTGATGTGGGAGAAATAGTGGGTGGAGAAAAGTGCTAATAAGGAAAGACCCAACAGAAAGTAGTAGATTGGGATTCCCATTTGCATTCTGGTGAAGATTCAGATTCGGATTCAGACTCTGGCTCGAGACAGATTCCTGCATTGGTGACTCTTGCTGAAGGGCGACTCTTGCTCTGACTCTGGTGAGAGACTCTTTCGGACTTCTGACTGGAGTCTGGAACCTGAAGGCTCACACTCTTGCACTCTTCTGACTGGAGACTGGACCCCTGGGGGGGTGGGGGGGGTTTGAGCTTCATTTCATCAGATGAGCAATTAGAGTATTTAGCTAAACTGCTCTCTACCTCTTTCCTACATTTCCCTCTCTCTGCTATCTCTACTTTGCTGTAATAAAGCCTCATGATTTTAATTTCAATTATTACAATTTGGTGACCCTTTTCAACTATTACAGAGGATATAAATCCATTTGTGTCACCCCACTCCCCTATAAATCCTCCCAATACAAGTGGAATGGCATTGTACAGCACTTGTTAGTAGTACAGCACCACGAGAACATTAGCTTAGACCTCCACACTCTCCATCAAGATGTATTGGCCATGTCCAAACACAACTCACCCTCATGTCACCAAAGGATGCTGCCGCACAGTTCACAAATGCTTTAAGAGCACCCAAAAGTGATTTGTTCCCTAATAGAAATTGGAGTATTCATTCTTATTCTCTCTTTCATTTTCAGTTGGCATCAAGTGCTTCTACCCTCAGCATGCAAAAACTGATTTCAAGCATATACTTAATCCAGCTGAGTTTATCTGATTTAAATAAAAAGATGTGGGAGCAGCATAAGATCAGGGCTTTCATGCCCAATGCACCCACCCCCAAAACGTAAAACATCTGGGGAGTTAGGGAGTCAGGGGGCTTTCCATTCAGCAAGGATGTGGAAATATGTCCAGCGTACCCCAGAATGCTCTGGGGAGCCATTAGCTTAAAAGCAATAAGACATGTAACTTCCTCCCAGCAAACTTAACCCAGTTCCTTCCCAAATACTAAATGTCCTGCCAGGAAATTACTGGTGCAAGAATTCTATGAGAAACCTAGCTAGGTAGTTACACATTGACATATTGAATTATCAACCTATAGAAAACTCTGTTTAGAATCACTGAGGTAATCTACACCCATTGTCTCTATCTTGTAAATCATTGCTAACCCTTGTCTCTTCAAGAAGCTTACCTAATCCCTTAGCCTATGGCATTTTCTCTATAAACTGTGTACCCCAAATCATTAAACTTTGTCATTGATCAGCAAAAGGATTTCCTGCATGTCTGTCTGGCAGTTCAACCCACCTGTAACCCCAGAATCTTTTTTCTCACCCCTTGGTAAAGCCAGAACTTTACAGTGGGCAAATGAGGCATGGTACCAGGTTCTGACCCAAAGGACCTAGAATGGATCCTAAATGAGGGCACCTGATAGTGGGGAGGGTACTGGCAAAGAGACCTTGCTAAGGCAGTTAATTCCTTAATTCAGAACCTTAATACTTATACCAGAATATTCACGAAAGCCTGCTAAAGTCATGGCTTCAACTGACTGCCTTGGAAGGACAATGATGATGATCTCAAGACTGTGGCTAACATGAAACTCTAATCCTCCTAGAAGGGGGGGAGGGGGAGTTTTCTCTCACACTATCCCTCCTCTCATCCAAAGGAAACTTCCCGCAAACGGTTTTCTGCTGAATCATCACAATCTAAGGGTGACACAAATTGGAGGCAGCAAGTAGGATGATCTCGTGAATGGACACAACTTCATTAAGTAAAGATACATCATCAAACGCTGTAAGTATGACATCAGAGAGTCCAATAGGGACTAGCGAATGTTCCAGAAATGGAAAGTTACTGATTTTATAATCCAAGAACAACACAGGTTGGAGGATGCTTGGGTTAGACACCTATCCAGTGCGTGAGCCAAAGGCCAAGTCCATGCAGCACAGGGGCGAGCCAGCTCAGAGAAGTCCATTCCAAGGGCCGGAGGTGAAAGACTCGTTTGCAGGGGTGCCCGCAGAGGTGTTCCCCACATGGCCTAACTTCCTAAAATAGACCAAGTATCTTACAGGCAGAGTGATACTGAACAACACTATCGGGAGGCAGAGAACCCCTGCTCTGAGTCCCAGCTCACTTCCTGCAGGTGCTTTGCATTCTCTGGGGCTCTGCGGAGGAGGAATGGGAACAGCTGGCTTAAAACGGGCATAGTGAAGGCCTCTGTGAAACCTCCATACGGCACAAATGAGGCAAAAAGCCCAAGATATGTTAACTTTAATCCAAGTATCGAAGGAATCGATTCTCCTGAGCTCACGGGGACCGCCGCTCGTTTCGGCAAACCTCGTAGGTAAGCTCCGAAAGTGACTAGAAAGTGTCCTCTCGTTTCTGCGTGCCGCCTTATCATTCTCATGGCCAAAGTGGTGACTCTGGGTAACGTGATGAGCTGGGAGGGTTTAGCCGCCACACGGCAGGGTAAGATCGAATACCGCCAAAGGTTGTCAAAACTACTTTTACATGGAATGTATGTCTGTAATATGGTATGGGGTGACGTGATCCAGGACAGGGTCTACGAAATGTGCACATCCGGGGGTTCGAAAGCTCAGAATAACAGACGAGATCTAGGCAACAGGGGCTTTCTCAGCTGGGCAAGGACTAGGCCTTGATTTCAATGGATCTCGTCTAGATTTCATGTTCTCATAGATATACTCATCCTCACTATTTCTTTTACTCTCAGGTTTTTTCAGTTTCAGTATCTAAAACACAAAGTTCACAATATCTTACTCGTTCCATCCTCTTCTGTTAACTCTCAGAGAAATCCATATGAAAGAAGATATTTTACTTTAAAAAAAAAAAAACCCTCACCTTCCATCTTGGAGTCAATACTGTGGATTGGCTCCAAGGCAGAAGAATGGAAAGGGCTAGGCAATGGGGGTCAAGTGACTTGCCCAGGGTCACACAGCTGGGAAGTGTCTGAGGACAGACTTGAACCTAGGACCTCCCGTCTCTAGGCCTGGCTCTCCATCCACTGAGCTACCCAGCTGCCCCATAAAACACTCAGTTCGCAATATCTTACCAATTCCCTTTTGATAGTCTATAATTCATAATAGGATTCTCTTCTGTTAATTCTCAGAGAAATCTGAAGCCATCCAGCAGCTTCACGAAGATTCCTCGTGGGTTGGACACTCAGAAAGGGGAACCAAGGACTGAGTGAAAATGGGTTACGGGTTAAGGATTAATGGAAAGAGAATATAAGGCGAGAATAAAGATACGCAGACA
The DNA here is from genome assembly GCF_016433145.1 of Gracilinanus agilis. Lineage (NCBI taxonomy): Eukaryota > Metazoa > Chordata > Mammalia > Didelphimorphia > Didelphidae > Gracilinanus > Gracilinanus agilis. The sequence goes on along the minus strand of NC_058135.1, from coordinate 297,273,343 downwards.
CAGAAAGTTTTGGCATAAGGTAGACAGACATCGAGTAAGCTCTGATGGTCAAGAGCTCTCTTGCCAACTGATGTCTTGTCACTTTTATTGGGGTTACAACAGTATGGGGGGAAGGGGAGAGGCCAGTGGCCAGATACATTAACATTATGAGGTCATCATTGTAAAATGCAAACTACCAAAACCTAAAACAATAGGTAAGGCTAAGATCGGGATCCAGGGTGGATATGGCCTGAGGCATCTACTGATGTTTGCTACCTATGTTAATAGATCATTGAAGGAAAAGTGAGGAGCCTGAGATAACTGACTCTCTTCTGGGGTGTAGCCTTAGGGAAGGGCTGGGGATTTGGCAATTTGACTCAAGATTACAGAGGTCAATCATTAGCAGTAGAAGAGTTAAGTTTTTTTTTTGAATACTTCTTAAAATAATATCACAATTAATGTATACCTGGATTGCTACAATAGTACTATCTATTGCTGTTTTTATAAATTGTTTTAACTCTGAGAAGACCAAAGAAAAGCCGGGACTTTGGTCTGGACTCTGAGTCTGTTAAGGCTCAGAATCCTAACTTGATTCTTGTTGAAACTCAGCCAGCTAGCCTTTGTTATTTTTATAACTTGAAGGCAAAGTTAAGTATTATAAGGATACTATTGTTAGTTTATATAGTATAGTAAAAATTGGGGTTAGTCAGATCAGGAAGGATTAGTGTAGCCTGTGAAAACAGGAGAAGCGGTTCCTTGTGGAATGAGGGAGTTTCATTTGGGTGGAGTTAGAATCCCTTAAAGTTAGAAATCCTTTTTATCCTTGTATATTTTCAATAAATAGTTTATTTTTTTATAACAAGAGTCTCCTTATCATCCTTGCGCCTGGCCCTGAAGAGAAGTTCATTTATGAGCTTCACTTCACTTTATCATTGAAGATACTTTTGATTACATCTATCAAAAGTACCTGAACAGTTTTGCACCTTTATTTGCATAGTTTTAATCAACTTATTTTGACAGTCTCCCATTTATTTTTTATTTATTTATTTATTTATTTATTTATTTTAAACCCTTAACTTCTGTGTATTGACTTATATATAGGTGGAAGAGTGGTAAGGGTAGGCAATGGGGGTCAAGTGACTTGCCCAGGGTCACACAGCTGGGAAGTGTCTGAGGCCGGATTTGAACCCAGGACCTCCCGTCTCTAGGCCTGGCTCTCCATCCACTGAGCTACCCAGCTGCCCCTCTCCCATTTATTTTTATACCTCCTAATGTTATACTGGGAAGCACTGAAGTGATCCCGGGAGCCACCTTGCCCACCATAATGACCTCTGGCACCCATTGCCAGGCGGGCTTGCTGATTCCATTTTTAGAAAGAAAGGGCTTGCCTTCAGTACTCACCCAGAACCCCTGAAATCTGCGATTTCCATGATGTCTTTGCCCTTTTTATCTTCATGGGTATCTTCCTAGTTGAGGATTGGCCACGTGCTTTTGCCATCTCCAGCCTCAGGGTCCCCGGCAGCACCTCCAGCAGCTTGAAGGGTGAGGGTGGAGGCAGGGCCCTGCTCGGCCTCTATCTTTGGAGCTGAACCATGGGCTGAGCTGCCTGGGCCCTTAGATTAGGCAGAAAAGGAGCTGACCTCAAAAGCCCCTGCAGGTCCCGAAGCTCCCTTCTCTGACTCCAGATTCCCAGGGGACATCCTGACACGGTTACACGGTCATGTAAGACTCCCCCCAGACAGGTGAAGATCAAGTAGGGATTGGAGGGGACCAGGATGCTTTACGTTTCCCAATTTTCCAACAGCCTCTGAGCTAAGGAAGGCATTCGGTGGCGGCGTAGCAGCCACCACTGAAGTCACTGAGCAGTCGGGAAATGCAGTCCTTCGCCCCGGAAGCTGCCGTGAGCACAGTTAAGAGGCTTCACAGTCTCCCCGAAATTGGAACCATGACCGCCGGCTAGCCGCCCCGGTACAGAACGCAGCTGTCTCCTGGTCCTGGATGCTAACCGGCCCTGCTAAGGTTCCTGGGGGAAAAGTCCCTTTTCCTGGTGCCTGGGATGTCCTGCGGCCCTGCCGAGAGAGTTCCTGAATCAAAGGGAGCCACTTCCTGGCCAGGGCGGCCAGGAACGGGTCATCCCGACACGGGAGTTGCTAAGTCCTTCCGGAGAAATCTTGTGGAATTTCTGAGCCTCGTGACTCTGCTGATTTAAGCCGTCTGGCAAGGGGAGATTGGAAGGCAACGCACCAGTCAGTTCCGAGCGGCCGCCTTGTCTGTGCCCGCCCTGACCAGATGGGCTCGTTTTGGTCATTGTTTTCAATAGGGAAACTCTTGCCTTCAGTCTTGGCATCGAAATTAGGATTGATTCTCAGGCAGAAGAGTGCTCAGGGGTCAAGGGACTTACCCAGGGTCACACGCCTAGGCAGCGTCTGAGCCTAGGGCTTCTCATCTCCAGACCTGGCACTCTACCCGCCATACACCCTGGGTGCCCCTACAAGGTGTGATCTGAATGGCCCCACCCCAAGCCCTAATGCCAACAGGAGAAAATGCACCCTTCTCCCTCTGCAGAGGCACGGGCAGCAAGGCGGAGCTTGGCCCAGCCGGCCCGGCGCCCAGGACGTTGGGCACTTTTCTGTCTGTTTCTCTCCTTGGGCAAAGGGCTCCTTGGGAGGAGAGGCTGCATCAACTTGGTGATGAAGGGGAGACAAAGCCTGCCTTGGTGTTGTGGTTATGGTGGCTGAGGGCGGGCCAGGAGGCTTCCCGGCTTCCCAAGACCCCCCCCTCCCCCCCCCGTGTCTCCCCGGGGGGAGAAGATGCCCGTGTAGAGAAGGTGTGAACCCGCCTGGACGCAGCAGCCTCGAGGCCAGAGGCTCCCCCGTCCTCGATTCTCGCCTCAGAGCCCTTCCTGAGGGACTCGTGTGTCCCCCAGCTTTGGCACAAGCCCTCCTGGCAGCCAGGCTCGGGTGGCATTCTCGGGGAATGTAAGAGCCAGTGTGGGATGTGTGTGTGAGCGTGGGGGGGGGCCGCTCTGCCTGCTCAAGGCCTTCTGGAGACAGCCAGACTCTTCTGGCCTCCTCTGGGCCAAGAAAGCAAGCAGGGACGTGCTGCTGCCCTGCCTGGCTGACCTGCACTGAGCGCAGCGCCCAGCGCATGGCAGGCACTTCATAGATGGGCACCGACAGCTCGGCGGAGCCTGAAGCCCCTCCAGGTACACCCCTCCTCCTTCTCCTTCCCGGCCAATCCCAAGGGCCTTCCTTTGTGGGTCTCTCCCTGAAAGGGGGCGGAGTGGGGAAAGCTGGGGGAGGGGAGGGAGAGGAGGAGGCCCTCCCCCAAGGACCAGCCCGGGCCACAGTGGCAGGTCCCTCGAGGCCACTAGGGGGAGCCGCAGCTCCCAGAGCGGGGCCTGAAATCGGGAGGCTCCCAGGTGGCTTCTGATGGCTGCTCCCAGACCTGGGCAAACCCGCTGCCTGCCTCAGTTTTCTCACCTGTAAAGTGGGAAGATAGTAAGAACTCGAAGCCCCAGGTGTTGGGGGAGCCCGTCAGGGAAGCCCTGGAGCCATGCCGGACCCCTAGAAGGACGGATGCCTGGGGCCTTCCTTCCCTGCCCAGAGGCGCCCCAGGCTCGGCCCTGCCTTCACCCTCTTCTGCAAATGGGTCCTCCAGGGTTCCCAGCAGACATCGGGAGGGGAAGGGGGGCTGAGGGGGAGGGGGAGCCCAGGATGAGGAGGGGACGAGGGAGGGCAGAGAGAGCACAGCCGAGAGCCAGCCAAGAGGGGGCCAGAGCCCAGCGGCCGCCCCCACCCCGGCCCCAGGAAGGAGGCTCTCGGAGCCCCGGCCGTCTTGGGTGGCAGGACCCGAGCCCCAGCCTTCGCCCTCGGCAGACGGTCGGTCGCTCAGTCTGTCAACAAGCATTCCTTGTGCCCGGCTGGCTGAGGCTTCCCGGCTTGCACAGGGTCGTCCCCCATAAAGGAGGGTGGAAATCCTCAGGTCTTGCCTCTGGGCTGGTGGGGGCGGATGTGGCTGAACCCTGAATTCAGATCTCGGGCGCCCAGAGAGCCTGCTGGAGGGAGTCTGGCCTTGCCCAGACAGGACTCCGGCCTCCGTGGCCTCTCAGCTAACGTGGGAAGAACAGTGCCGAGACCCGAACTGGAGGCCGATCCGGGCCGGTCCTGCCTGTCCTGCTCCAGCATCTTGGGCTGCCCTGCAGGCCTTCCAGGCCAAACCTTTTAGAGATGGAGTGCCGGCCCGGCCCACCCCCCAGGACTGGGCTCCTCCCCCACGAAGGGCTGGGTACACCCTAACCCCACACAGGGGAGGGAGGAAGCCCTCCCACTGGCTGCTGGGCAGAGGGGCAGGGAGGAGGGGTGCCAAGGGGGAGGGGAGCAGCTCCACCTTTCTAGTGAGAGCTGGGGGGGGGGGCAGCCACCTGCCCAGAGAGAGCTCTGCGTGCCGTCTTTGGCACCCGTGCCGTAGGTTCGCCATCGTGGCCCTAGGAGAAAATACAAAGGCCTCCACCCTGGGACTCCCCTTTGAAGGCTCTCCATTGAGGCTGGACTCTTGGCTGGCCTGAGCCTCCCTCCCTGTGTTCCCAGGGCCTGCCCTGCCTGGGCTCAGTTTCCCCAGTTGTAAGATGAGGCAGGAGGCTCATGACCTCATGGGTGCTGCCTCTCACACTGCCGGAGCCCAGATGGCCCTCCCAGCCCTAAAGCGCAGCAGAGATGCCAGGCTGGGGAGAGGGTGAGGGGGCCCTGAGAGCAGGGGCAGTGTGATCCTGTGGGGACGCCCTCCGGGGGCCCAGCCTCCAGGACTGTGCCCATCCTCATCCAAGGGCCCCCCCAGAGTCAGCATTGACCAAAGCTTGTGGGGTCAGAGCTAATGGAGGTTTCAGAGGCCACTGCCCCTCATTTTACAGATGAGGGAAACTGAGGCACGGAGGGAGACAATGTTTGAATGTGGGGGAAGGAGGTAGTGGTCACCCCGCTGTGCCCTGGGATGGCTATCGGTGGGGCCCGGCCTTTTCCTTGGACCTCAAGTCCAGTCAGCTGCCCACAGTGGCGCAAACAGTCCTCTGTTCACTCACACCAGCCCCCGGCCAGGTGGGCCTCTCTTTGCCTCCTGCCTGCACCATTAGGCCAGGCTCCCTCCTGTCCAGCCCGGCCCCTGGGCAGTGCCCAATGGGCCTTCCTGGGGCCCGGGTGTGACCATGCCGCCCTCCAATCCCCAACCTGGGCTTTCCCAGCAGACCTGTGGCCCGGCTGCCTCCTCTCAGGCAGGGCTTCATTCGAGCCTGACCACTGGGCTTCCTTTCCCTCCCTCCCCCCTCCCCACTCCCTCCTGATGAAAGCAATCCGGCCCTCCTCGGCTGTCCCGGAGCCCTGCCAGGCCTCGCTGGCCTCTGGAGTCGGCCCCTGCCCGGCCGGGGTGCCGCTGAGATGCCCTCCCTGCCTCTGGCCCCATCCAGGAGAGAATGGAGGCCCATTTTGGCCTCTGGCCCGCTGCCACGTCCCCCGGTTCTGCCTCCTGGGGCCCCAAAGGACGAGCAAGGCTCCTCCCGGTTCCCCCTCCTCCTTCGGGGAAGTCCTCCTGGCTGCTCCCCTGGGCCCCCCTTTCCCTTCTGCTGATCTGTGCCCTTGGGGTAGCCCCAGGAGAATGGAAGGAGTGGGAAGTAGGGGGCCAGGGGGGAGATTCTCCAGGGGGGCCCTCGCTGTCCTAGGCAGACTCCTGGCTCTAGCCTGGGCTGGGGTGAGCCCCATGGTAGAGGGGGAGCAGGCGGTGGGCTTCTGGTCCCTGCTTGCCTTCTCGGGAACCCCCTCCCGCTCCCCCACACTCCCTCCACCCAGGAGGGAGCAGCGCAGGTCACGACCCCAAACAGGCCACCAGAGGCTCTCCTTTCCGCAGCGGCCTGGCCAGGCTCTCTGGGCTGCCTCGGATCAGATTTCAGAGCGGCGAGGCCGGACACTTTTACGGCCCATTCTTCTTCTTCCCCAAGAATAATATTCTCCAGGTGGCTCGAGGGCCCCCGGCAGCAGCCCTCAAGGCTCCCCCCCTCCCCCCCAGGACCCGGCACCCAGGAGGCCAGGGCGGCCATCCATCTTCCTGTCCGAGAGCCGGCGGGCCCCCGGGTCAGCCACCAGCCTCCTCTCCAGCCCAGATCGATTTCAATGGAAAGCCAGCCGGCCCGGAGCAGGGCCATCGATCACTGGATCAGAGAGCCCGCCGAGGTCATCTCCTGGCACCCCTCGGTGGAGAAGAGGAAGAGGAAGAGGGGGGCTGGCGGGGGCAGGGGGAGCTCCAACATGCCCCACCCCCGGGCCGTCAGGGGGCTCCAACGTGCCCCACTGGCCTGGGCCCAGCCGACCCACTCCAAGGGGCAGGAGGACCCGAGTTCCAATCCGACCTCAGACACGACCAGCTGTGTGCCCCTGGGCCAAGGCACGCCACCTGGTAAGCCTGTTTCCTTGTGTGTAAAATGAGCCGGGAAAGGACGTGGAGGACAACCCGTGGGGAGTCACGAAGAGCCAGGCATGATGGGAAGGACTGAAGGACGAGCCTTCCTGAATCCGGGCCTTGCTCTCTGGTGCCCGGTGCCCACCCCCCACCTTGTGAGAGGAGGCTCTGGGCTAGGCACAGCCCATCTAGCTCCCAGCGGGCACCGCGTTCCCTTCCTCTCTGCGGCACGTTTGCCCTCCTGACCCTTCTGCTGCTTAGCCACAGCCTCCGCCGGGCTGGGCACACAGGGTGGGCGAGCCCACAGCGGCTCTCCGGCCCAGAGTCCCTCCCGTCCTAGCTCGGCCGGCGGTCCTGCTTCTTGTCAGGGAAGGCAGAAGCTCCTCCACCCGGTCACGTCTGTCCTGCCGACCCTGAGCCAAGGGCCGATCCTGGCTCTAGCTCGGAGCTCCCTCTTCTCCCCTCCAGAATCCTGCCCACCCCACCGCTGCCCAACCTTTGCTTCCCTGGCCAGCCCCAGGTCATCAGGCCTCTGGCACTCACCCCCCCATGCGGGGTCTGAGAGGCTCCCTCAGGCCCTGCCAAAGCCCCTTCTTCCCCCCACACGAGGCCCCTTTTCCTTCCCTAATCCTGCCTGTACTTCCAGCTTTGCTGGGGGAAGGTACCAAGAGGCGAGGAGGACCAAGCTGGATAAGAAGGGCATTGTGGGGGTGACACCTGACACCAGGTCGAAAGTTGGAGGGAGGCAGGGGGAGAAATCACCCCGACACTCACAAGGGCTCTTGCTCTCTGCCCAAACCAGAGCCATTCAGGTGAGGGATGTAAGGAGGGGGGGGTCTGATTCTCATTAGAGTGGGGCACAGGCTTTGAGGTAGAAAAGGGGGTGATGGCTCTCTCCTGGATTTGGGGGAGAGATCTGGCGAGTCTGATGAGGGCGGTGTGCATGGTCCTGTCCAAAGATGGGAGGAATCCTGAAGCTCAAAAGGGAGCTCCTGGTAGTGGTGGGGTGGGGAACAAGATTATACTGGGGGCCCAGCCAGGAAGATGAGCATGAGAAGGGGCCCACCTACACTGCAGGAAGGTGAATGGGGTCCCACATTCCCAAGTGGTGAGGTCAAGTCAACACACACAAGAGAGGATAGTGAGCTGGCCTGCCTTTCCCCCTGCCCCCCCCCAGTTTGGATGGTTGGCGAAGAGCCGGCCAGCCATGCCACACCAACCCACCTTCTCTCTCTGACAGTATTAGTGACCCAAAAGGTGAAGGGAATGCCTGGAAAGAGGGTGAACCTGACCTGAAATCTGGGTGTGGAGTTGGCCAGTGTTAGTCTAGCTCAGGGGTTCCCAAACTTTTTTGGCCTCCCACCCACTTTCCAGAAAAAATGACTTGGCGCCCCGACACATACTATCACCGCCCCCTTAGTTATTCCCCGCCCCCAAAGGCACCTGCAGCCATCACCGCCCCCCTGAATCGCTGCAGCACCCACCAGGGGGCAGTGGCACCCACTTTGGGAGTTACTGGGCTAGCTCTTAATCTCTCCATGAGGGAGAACTGCAAATTAGACAATGATCCACTTGGATAAACTCAGAAGCCCCTTCCCTTCTTATCCCACAGGGCCCAAAGCACTGGCCTCTCCAGACACACATAGAGCCAGAGTGTCACAGGCAGCACCCAGGCAGAGGGCAGGTTCTCGTTTCTATTGCCACCCTCTCCCCGCCCCCAGGTTAGCGTCTTTGCTCCCCAGCTCCGTCCTCCCCCGGGGCCCACACAGACACAAGGACACGGGAGAAAAGGGCCCAAGTTAGACTTTTACTTCAACTGCCTGCCATTGCAGGCATGAGGGAGAAGGCAAAGGGCTTGATGGGGGGGGAGGGGGCCTCGAGGTGCCAGCCTCACATCCTAAATGGGACTCCCCGGGGCGAGTTCCCCCAAAGCCCGGGCAGCTTCCTTCCTGCTCTCGGGGCCGAGCCTGGAGGGGCATCCTAACTAGAGGCAGGGACCCTGAGGGAATGCCCTCAGCCCCAGGCAGTCCAGAACAAGGGGGAGTGTGAGGCGAAGCCCAGCCATCCTGAAGGACCAAGGCAGTGAGGCCCAAGGCCTGGAGGCCAGGGAGGCTCCCTCTCCCTCTGACCTCTTCCCCAAAAGCCTGAGGACCCAGACCAAAAGAGCAGCAGCTTTGGTCCTGGCCTGCTGGGGGAGGGGGGCCAGTGGGGATGGGGGGGCCTGAGACCTAGAAGCCTCAGACTAGAGCAGAAGTGGCAGAAGAGGGCAGGGGGGCTCCGAGGCCCTCAGAAGGGGGCGCTGGGCATCGTTGGGGCGGAGGGACGACGGCTTCTCTGGGCCGTGTTCTCAACATTCTTCTGCAGCGAGTCCCTCCGACCCCAGCGGACAGGCAAGGGGTGGCGAGGCCCCCACCAACAGGTGGTCAGCGGGCCTTGGCGAATCCCACGCGGTCGTTGTCCCGATCAAACATAGTGTAGTACCGGCCGATAAAGACGTCGCCCAGAATCCAGAGGGGACCCCCAGGGGGAGGGATGTCCATACCCATGAAGCCACTCAGGCAGATGGTCTGCCCAGCTTGTTTCATCTGGGGAAGGGGTCACAGGCGTCACCGAGGGGCACCCGGCTGGCCTAACCAGGCCCTGAGCCAAACGCAGCCTAAGGGAGGCTGCCCGGCCCCCTCCCAACCATCCCCCGTTTATCCTGCTTGGCCTGGCAGCTCCTCACAGGCAGGGCCCATCTTGGGTCCTTTCCTATCCCTAGCACCGGCCGGGGCACCGCTGGAGCCAAGAAACGTTTCCCCACCAACTGGCTGCCCTGGCTCAGGAAATCGCGGAGGGCCCCAGGCCAGGCCCAGGAAGGAGGCCCGGCCCGAGGCCTCAGCCACCCCCAGACCCCCATGGGACTGTCCAACACAAAGGCAGAACCTCCCGGCGGGTCCCCTCGTCCCACCCCTCTCTTTGTCTGTCTGAGGAATGGGCTTTGGAAGTCTGCCGGCCATCTCCAGCCAGAAAGCTCCCCCAGGCCGGCAGCGGCCACTGACCTTGAGGACGTACTGCTCGCCCGTCAGCTCGAAGTTCTTGCCCCCCAGCAGGAACGAGACGACCGGGAGGCTGGTCACCTTCTCGCAGGGGAACATGTACTGTCGAGAGACGGGGGCGCAGAGTTGCGGTCACAGGCCGGAACCGTCGGGGTCTGGGGCCCTGCCCGGCTGCCCTCCCCTTCCTCGGCCAGGCTGCCCTGCCCAGGGCCCTCTCACCTCCCCCTGGATCAGAGGCGTAGCGCCCAGGGTCTTGTGCAGGATCTTGATCTCTTCGACAGGGCCGGTGATGAGGGAGGTGCCCGTGTCCACGATGGCCTCACAGCCGCCCTTGCACAGGGTCAGGTCTTCCTTCACATTCACCCTGGACAAAGGCGTCAAGGGTGGGCTTTCTCCCCTCCCACCACAGCAGGGGCAGCTCTGAGGGGCTACGGGAGGCCGAGGGATGGCGGGATGTGGGGGACCCAGCGAGCAGCCCCCTCCCAGGCTCCCGGAGGAGCCTCCCAAGTCCACCCCAGGGCTCGGCCACGGGAGAGGGTGCAGGGGTACCCGGGGAGGTGTGGGGGGGTCCCTCCCCACCTTCCTGCCTCTGGCCCAGCACTCACGCGTCCATGTGCACTTGCCAGTAGGCCTTTCTCGTGACGTTGAGGTAGGTGAATTCCCCCTCGTAGTACTTGGGGTCCGTCCCCCCGAACATCAGCTCCCCCCCAGGCTGAGCAGTGGGGTCCCTGCACGGGGAACGGGAAGGAGCAGGCCTTAGCCAGCCACACACGTTGGGGGAGGGCGGGCCCCCTCCCAGCCCCTTCCCCAGGGGGCCCAAAAAGGTCTCCAGACTCTCCTGAGGCCCCGCCGCCTCCACCCACTTTAGTGCTGGTGGGGCTAAAAGGAGGACCCCTGGCGGGCCCAGAGAGCCCGAGCTGAAGGGCCAGAGATGCCGGCCCTGCCTCACGGGGGGCCCAGGGCCCGGCGCCCGCTCCGGAGAACGAGGCCGGGGAGCCCCCAGGAGCTGCCACCAGCCCCAGAGGAGGGCGGCAGATGCACCACCATCATGGGAACAGGAAGA
>NC_058135.1:297241119-297262319 GCF_016433145.1 Gracilinanus agilis | reverse complement strand
GCTCGCACCCCTCGTCCTCCTCGTGCTCCCGGGCTCCACGCCTGAGCCGGCGCAGAGGGGAGAGCCCCCCTGGGAGGCAGGAGGCCCCAGCCTCCTCCTCAGGCCTCCTGCCTCCCGGGGGGGCTCTCCCTTCCGCCCCTCCCCCTCCCCCCACTGTCGCTGTCGTCTTTGCCCCGAGTTTCGCCTCCTCAGAACCAGCCAGGCCCCTGGGCCCCGCCTCGCCTTGGCTTCTGCGGCCAGCCCTCTCCTCCGGATCTCTTTCCTCCTTTGCAACCCGTCCCCGTCCTGCCTGCTTCCGGGGTGGTCGGGAGAACAAGGACGAGCCCACAGATGTGCCCGGCGGGCGGCGGGGTGCAGAGAGGGCCCCGGAGGGGGGCGAGGCGCGGGCTGATGGGCAGCTCCGTCCGCTCAGAGGTGTTTCCACGAGCAGAGCCCCGGCCCTCCAGGGGCCCTGCGGCCAGTCACCCGGGCCTTCCGAGCCGCGGGGGGATTCCTCCGGGCTTTTCTCCATCCCGATTCCCATCTCTGGGCTCTTCGGGAGGGAATAGTGGGTGGGGAGCCACGAGGGGCCCTGGGGAGGCCCCTGGCAGGGGGGCGTCCCAGAGCCTTTAAACAAGCGAGGCAGTTCCATGGCCTAGTCTCAGCCCCTTCCTTCTCGCCCCGTCCTCAGGAGCTCCCAAAGCTGGCGGCCCACCCTCCGGCCCGGGAGGCTCGGGCTGAGCTCTGATCAGGCTGCTCCTGGCTCGTCTCTGCTTCCGGGCCATGGCCCGCTTCCCGCATCCGCCTCCCTCTTCCTGCCCTTTACGTGAATTCTGCTCTCTTCCTTCTTCCTTCCCTTCCTGCTCTCAGGAAAACTTCCCTAGATTCCCTGTGGGCAGGTTCTTCAAGCTTGACACCTGGCAGAAGTCCGCCCATCGCCTCCGGAGGGGCCTGCCTGCCCTCCTCCGTGCCCGCAGGGACCGGCTGAGAGCCCAGGCGCTGGAAGCGATCAGAGAGGCCAAGCGTCACCGTCCCCTGATCACCTTGCCCAGCGAAGACCCCATCCGTATGGATGCCTCATCTGAAAAATCTACCAATCAGAAGTAACCTGGGTACCTGCCGTTCTGCAAGCGGAACTGGATTCCTCTTCATCTCTGCTCTCTCTTTTCTCTTAACCAATTCGACCTCTAATCTTCCAAAATGGTTTCTTTTTTTCCCACCATTTTCCCCCCTTTGTCATCTCCCACCTCCCACCCTCTCCCTCCAACCCTCGAAGCCAAGGGACTTTGACTAGCTGCCTCGGCGGTCACCTCCCACCACCACTCTAATGCCATCGGCCGTCCCGGGGGATGCCATCCCTCCCGGGACCTCGGCCTCACGCGGCATCACATCTATAGGCTTCTCTCGAGAGCCCAATGCGGCTTCCCCTCCCCTCCCCGCACCTCCCCTGTCGGAGTCCAGGCTTCTCGGTCAGCCTGGCCCACTGACTGGGCCCCGGACTCCAGCACAGGCCCGGGAGAGTGGCGCGGCTCACCATCCCAAAGGGGAGGACGTGTGTCCTGGAGGGCAGCTCCCGACGTCCATCCGCTCGGAGCTCGGCCAGGCAAGGGGACCCCGAGCCCCGCCTATAGATGTGGCGCCGCCTCAGCTCCCCCCCTCGCTGGGGATTCTCCCAATTGGCACGTTCCAAAACTCAGCCCAAACCTCCCGATTCTTGGAGCCGAGCTCAGGTTCTCTGTGCCCGTCACCGAGGAGGAAGCCCCAGACTGGCAGACAGGCCATTTGCAGGTTTCTGGTGCCTTCACGTTTCTGCCTCAGTCCCCCATCCGTGCCTACTTGCACCTGTTAGTCAGCCAGAGTGAGAGAGGGGGACAGCCAGGCTCGAATCCCAAAATGGAGCGGGCAGGCCGGGTCCCCGTCCCGCAGGCCGGAAGCTCACCTCGGTCCGGCCTCGGCCCAGACCGCATGCCGGCTTTCGGCCAAAGGGCTCCGCTGGCCCGCTTCCCTGGGCCTGCTCAGAGTCATCTCGGGGACCCGGCGCTGCTCCGCCTCCATGTATTATGGTGCTACAGCAAGTTGGCAGGGCCAGCAGGGGAAGGACCACCTCATCCGAGAAGGACGCCAGGGCGAGCCCCCCTGGGCCCAGGCGGCCCGCTTTTCCTCTTGAGAAAAGCGCGAGAATGGGGCTCTCTCTTCCTGCTTCTGAGGCACACAGATTGGCGAACTCTACACTCGGCTCATCACACCGACAACACACGCATGCACGCACCCATACATACACCCTCACCAACACGTGTGTGCATGGCACATGCCTTTGCACCCAGACACATCTACACACACACACACACACACACACACACACACACACACACACACACGCACGCACGTTTCCAACCAAAGATTTACCAAATTCTGGCAGCCCTCTTCTGGGGGGAGGGAGGCTGGCCACGTGTCCTCAGAAGCAGGGAGCCCGTCCAGAGCCCGGCCCTTCCACCGGCCATTCTCAGGCCGCCTTGGCCCACAGTTCGACCTCTTGGACTTCTCCCTTCCTCCTGAGAGCCCCTGCCAACCCCCTTCTCTCACCTAGCAGGTAGCTCTTGTTCTGCCATAGTCTTCCTCAGTGCCGTTCCGGGATCAGCCTTCACTCCCCAAAAGACTCCGTTGGCCCCTTGGCCTCCATTTTTTCTCCCTCCCCGCCCCACCCCCAGCGCCTCTAGTCCCCTCCCCCCACCCTCCCTGGCCTGGCCCCTTCTCGAAAGGTTGTGGGTCTGGTCAGGCTGACGGTGGGGGGAGGGAGGAATCCTGCTCTTAAGGCCAGTTTTCTTAAGGGGGGGATTCCTCCTCTTGGGGCGACCACAAAAGCCAGAGCTGGGGGTGGCACTAGGCTCCACCATTTTGATTTGGACCATTTGGCCTCCCATTTGGCCCGCTGGCCTCCCTGGCCAGCCAGCCCTGGCAGAGGAGGCATTACCTCCTGGGGGTGCGCTCGGGCCTGCCTTCCCCCCGTGGGCTGGGCAGGCCGGAGCGAGAACCAGAACCCTGCCCCTCGCCAGGGCTTCCAAATCCGCCTCCCAAACAGCCAGCCAGCGAACCACTTCCGTGCCCAAGCTGACCCGCCCCCGGGCTGCGACCACTTTGTCGCTTCTCCATCAGTCCGTGCCCGGACAGAACGGCACTGCCCCCGCGAGCCACCTGGGGAAAGGAGCTCCTCCTATCCATTTGCCAGCAGCGGGCGAGGAATGAGATCGGTCCCAAGGAGAGGGGGGAGAGGCCGCCCCGTCCCCCAGTCCCCGGCTTCTCGAGGAGGGTCCGCGAGCCCCCCGGCTTCATCCCGGCCCCCTCCTCGCTCCCCGCTCGAGCCATCGGCCCGGGAGCCGCGTGCCAGGACGAAGCCGGGAGGGCGAAGCGGAGGGTGTGGACGTGCGTGTGGGGGGAAAAGGTGGTTTTGCTTTTGTGTGTTTGTTTTTCGCGCTTTGAGTTTGGCTTTGATTTCGGTTTTGCTCAGAGAGAGTCTGACCGCATTGCAGATCGCAGGCCCGACGCCCAGGAGAACCTTTCCAATTCGACGTCACCTTTCTTCTCACTGGGGTCATTTCTCCTTCTCGTTTTTACTTTAGTGATTTTGTAAGGCAACGTAGTTCCGCTTTAAGGCAAGCACCCAACAGCTTGGATAGTTTTTGCTTTCAACCAAAAAAAGATAAAAATCAAAAGAAAACTTAAAAAAAAGCCACAAAAAGATTGAAAAAGCCCAAAAAAAGAGGAGATTCAGGAAGGCACTTGAAGCTGCGTCTGGGCGCCGGTGTGCAAGCGGCACCCTGGCCCCGGGCGCCGCGTCTCTCTTGCTGACTCCTCATATATTTGCATATAATCATTTTTTTTCTTATTAACTTGAATTAAGCCGAGAGCCAGTCCTGGAGGGGGGCCGCCGCCCCCCTCGAAGATACCAGGAGTGGGATGTCTCACACCGGGACGACCCAGGCCTCCTCCGTGGCCGCTTCGCGTGGAGGCCCCCAGAGCCTTGCTGGGCATCTTTTCTTCTTTTCCGTTTCTTTTCCTTGTACGCTTTCTCCAGCACTCTGGGCTGAGAGCACAGCTGGGGTGACGTGTCAATCTCTGTGCGACTCTGTAGAACGTGGACTGTTGCCATCCTGGGTGTGTGTGAGGGGGAAGGGGGTCGGGGAGACTTGGGGGGCGAGGGGGGTCCTGCCCCTGGTCTGGTCCCTTCGAGGCCAGAGCCTGGGGAGCAGAGCCGAGCTCCTGAAGTGCCTGCAGGGGGCCGGGGGGGCCACTTTCCTGGGAAGTGGCCCCCCCTCTCTCTGTGTCCATCCCAAAGGCACCCGGGGAGAGAGTTCCTCTCCCCGTCCCTCCCCGCCCCGACTCTCCAGACAGCCCCCCATCCCGTCCCCGAGAGATCTCTCTAGGCTCTCGTGGGAGGGTGGTCTGAGGGGAGACATCACGGCTGCCAAGCGAAGTCGCCCGGCAGAGATCCGAGGGAGGACTTGCCGTCCAGTCGGCCAAGGCCGGGAGGGGGGTGGCTGGACCGAAAGCTTTTCCTCATCCCGGTTCAGCTTCCAGTCCAGCCGCTCCCGCAGAGAGCCCGGCTGACCACCTCCGGGGACGCGTGCCGACCCTCCCCGCGGCAGCGGGAATGGCGCGGAGCAACGTAGCTCGGCCCGGGCGGGCGCCTCAGCACGAGGCGGGCCTGAACCGGGCCCCGATTGGCTTCTTCTAAAACTCAAACGACGGCTCGCTGGTCTCCGCCGAGGCAGCGGCCGCGTTATCCAAATCTGGACCATTGGTTAGTGCTGGGTTCGAAATTGGCTTCTGAACCCCCCAAAAGAACTAAAAGACTTGGCTGAACTAGCTGCAGCCTTGGTGAAACTCCAATTGGGACGATTCAAAAACAAGCAATTCGGAAAGTCTGTCCTCGGCCACGCGCTCTGCCGTCCCCGTGCCGCGTCCCACCTGGGCAGAGGCCACCCGTTGCCGACGACGCGGCGGCCGGCCTCGCTGGCCGGAGGAGCCTCCTTCCAGTCGGGTCGCCCCAAGCAGCCAGCCACGCAGACACGGCGCTCTCGTCGTCCTGACATCCCGTCCGATCCCGCCATCTCCACTCGTCAGCCTCTAGCCCTGGGGGGGTCAATATTGCTTATTGACTTGTTTTGTACAACAGGGGGTGGGGGGACACTGTCTCGGGACTGATGGGTTCATTTATGTGTGTATGCTCGGCTTGATTCGTCGCCTGTAACCGCATTATCAATAAAGCATCCACTTATTCTCCCCTCGGCTCCGACTCCCTTTTTCCCGGGGGGACTCGCGGGGTGGGGGGGGGGGGGAGAAGAGCGGCAGCGGCACCCGGAACGCCCAAACGAGAGGGCAGTAGCTGGGGCTTCCCGGCCCCTCAGCCCTCTCCGCACAGCTCGGGCCGCCCTGGAGGCCCGGCCGTTCGCCTAGCTCGCTCCCAGAGGCCCACTTAGCCTCTCGGGACGTCCACGGGGAAGAGGGCCGAGACCCCAGGGCTAAAGGCCCGGCAGAGAGCCCCCGCAGGACCCAAAGGGCGAGCCCCCCGGAGAGCACATGGTGCCCAGCACCGGCTGCGGAGGAGGAGGCGGGGAGGCCCGAGGGGCCGGGCCCCAGGGCAAGGGGGACCTGCAGAGAAACGAGAGCTGGCCGGGCCAGAAGGGCAGCCAGGCAGGGCAGCGGGGAGAAGGGGGGAAGCCATTTTAGGCCTGAGAAATGGCCCAAATGATCTCTAGCCACGGTCTGTCTGAAGGAAAGAAAATGGCGGCTCTGGGCGGCTCCGGAGGGAGAGGGGCCTGGCTGGAGGGTCCCGCACAGAACGAGAGCCGAAGGCCCCGAAGGAGCCCCGGGGCCTCCTGGTGCCGGACCCCGAACGCCGGCAACGGAAAGCCATTGGCAGCATTGGAGCGAGGGAACAATTACTCTGAGGGGAGCAGCAGGGCTAATGAGCCGGCGAGGTGGGGAGACCCGGAGGCCGGGAGCTATTGGCCTCGCCCGAGTGCCAGGAAGAAAGAGGGTCCACAAGGAGCGCTAGATCCAGATGGGGAAGGATGTTGACGGCCTGACAAATGAGCATGAATCTGATCCTGTAGGCAGCGGGGAGCCATGGAAGGCTCTTGAGGGAAATGACGTGATTGGGTCTATGTTTCAGGAACGTTACTCTGGCAGCCCTTGCAGGAGGTCTAAGACCAGAGCAGAGGCAGGAGGGGAGCAGCCTTGCTCCACAGGCTTCTCCTTCCGCCCTCTGCTCCTGCCAGTCTTTCTAACTCACCATCCTGAGCACCTGATAAAGGACAGGCCATTCCCTGCCTACGTGGGCAGCAGCCCCAGAGCCTGGGAGGGCATGTTGGGGGAAGGGTTGTCCTTGGTAGACTGAGGCAGCTCCTTTCTTCAAAGAGAAGGGCAGTCGGTAAGCCCTCCTACCTTTTACCTCATGCCATGCCTAGGCCGGGCGTTCTTCTAGCAATGGAGAACCGGCACGTCCAGCTCTAAACTCAGCCTGTTAGCCCATAACTCCCCCACCAAGCTCTCAAGCTCCAGGTTGTTATTGCTTCCTCTCTTGCTCTCATCCCTATGCCAAGACCTCTCCCCCTCCCCCTCCCTCTCTCTGTCTCTGTCTCTCCCCCTCCCTCCTTCTCTCTCTCTCCCTCTCTGCTAACTGAAGGAACAATTTTTTAAATTTTTAAAATTTTTATTGTCACGTAAAAGCCGTTTTTCATTGCTGTAAGAGCCAACTCCTGCCAAAGCCACCCCCGAATCAAAGCAAAGAGAGGCCCGTGTGAAAGAGGCCTCCCGGCCCTGTCTCCGGAGGTGGAGAGCCTTCCCTGTCGGGACTTCCAGGATCGCCCCCCCGATCACTGCCCCGCATTGCTGAGAGGGCCAAGTTGTCACAGCTAATCTCCATCCAACGTTCTCCCGGTTCTGCTTATTTCGCTCTGCATCAGTTCATGTAGATCTTTCCACCTTTTTCTGAATCCTCCAGCCTGTCTTTCTTGTAGCTCACTAGTATTCCGCCACCAGCACATGCCGCCATTTGTTCAGCCGTTCCCCAACGGATGGGCAGCCCCTCCATTTCAGTTCTTTGCCACCACAAAAAGAGCAGCTAGAAATACTTTTGCGTGAGTAGCTCTCGCCCCTTTTTCTTATCTCTGGGATCCGGACCCAGTAGTGGCGTTACTAGAACGGGGCGGCACCGTTTTAGAGCTCTTTGGGCCTAGTTCCAAACTGCCCTCCAGAAGGTTAGATCCGTTCACAGCTCCACCAACAATGCATTCGTGTCCCAACTTTGCCACGTCCCCTCCAGTGTTTGTCATTTTCCTTCACTGCCATATTGGCCACTCTGCTAGGTGGGGGGTGGTACCTCAGCATTGTTTTAATGTGAATTTCTCTAATCAAGAGGGATTTAGAACACTTTTATGTGGTTATTGACAGCTTTGATTTTTTCATCTGAAAACTACTTGTTCGAATCCTCTGACCATTTGTCAATTGGGGAACTTCTCGGGGGCAGCTGGGTAGCTCAGTGGTTGAGAGCCAGGCCTAGAGACGGGAGGTCCTGGGTTCAAATCCGGCCTCAGACACTTCCCAGCTGGGTGACCCTGGGCAAGTCACTGAACCCCCATGGCCCACCTTTACCACTCTTCCACCCAGGAGCCAATACACGGATGTTAAGGGTTAAAAACTTTCTGACTTCTCTATGGACTTGAGAAATGAGACCTTTATCAGAGAAATTTGTTATCAAAATTAATTCCAGTTTGTTGTTTTAGTTTTGTTCATACAAAAGCTTTTTAATTTACTACAATAAAACGAGTCATTCTCCATCCCATAATGCACTCTCTCTGTCTGTCTGTCTCTCTTTGCTCATAAATTCGTCCCTGCTCTAAAGATCTGCCGGGTAATCGAAGGCTTTAAAGCACTTCATGGATCCAGCCACGTCCCTCGGTCCCCTGCTAGAGAACGGCCCTGCCATCTAGCGCGTCTCCAGAGAGCCCACTCCTGGGGCACTCAGGTGCCACCCATGGCCCTGAGAACTTTGCTGCTGCTGCTGCTGCTTTGCAGGCCTCTCCCACGCCACCCTAGCAGAGCGGCTGCCCTCCTGCGGTGGTCAGTCTCCCATGGGTCCCCGCTCCAGGCCCCTCTCTGGCCCAGGACAAGAACCTTTTTCCCTCCCGCCCCTCAAGGCACACCATTGACCCACCCACCCGCCCGCCTACTCTGGCTCCCACATCTCTCCTGTCCACAGTGACATGGCCTGGGCTTCCTGGGACCCCACAAGAAATAGTGTCTCCTCCCGGGAGGCCGAGCCTCCAGGGTGTCTCCCTCCTCAAACTTCCCTCCAGGCCCCGGTCTCTGCCTGGACCCACGGTTCAGAGGTTAGCCCCCTTCCAGCCTCTCTTATGCCCCCCAAAGCAGTCATCCTGGTGCCCCCCGGCTTCCAGACCCTGGACCCAGTCCCCATGTCTGCCCTCTTCGCCACGCGGTGCCTCCTCCCTTGAGCTTCTCTCTCTCCTCCCTCGGTGGGCTCGTATCCCTCAGGCTCCGAGGGGCACCCACACACGGAGCGCCCTCCTCTCACGGTTCCCGAGTCCACTGTGTTCTCAGGCAGGCGAGCCACGTGGCTCAAGGCCTCGCTTCCCGTGTGGCGGGCGCCGTGCCGGGTGCTGGAGACGGGAATACAAGCGGAAAGAAGGGCCATCCTCCAGCGCGCCTGTTCCAGCGGAGGAGGAGGAGGAGGAAGACGGGGAGAGGGCAGCGGGGAGAGGGCAGAGGGGAGGCGCCGCCCGCTGCCTCCCCGGTGTCTGACTCGCCGACTGCAGGGGATCTGAGGGACACGTAAAGGGCGTTCCAGCGTCTCCCGGGCAGAAGGAGCGGCACGCGGGAGCTCCAGAAATGAGTTGAAGGGAGGGAAAGCCCCCGTGAGGTTCGCCAGTGGCTTCTTGGGGGGCCCCCGGGGTCCTGCGGAGACAGGCCGAGAACAGTTCTCTTCCCTGGAAGTCTCTGGAGCTGCTCCTGGGCAGACAGTGACGGTCCGGCCAGGAAAGGCTCCCGGGGGGTGGTGAAGGCAGGCCGGGGTTCCGTCGGAAGGTCCCCGTTTCTCGAGCTTAGCTCACGGCCGCAGGATTTTCACGGCGCGTCTGTCCCACGTATCACGGAGCAGAAGCCCCTGGACAAAGGGACGCTCGAGCAAGTCCGGGCAGCCGTTGTGCCAGGATTCCCGCCCTTCCTCAGAGGGCGTCGGGGCGTCGCTAAAACAAAGCAAGGCCAGAAAGCCAGAGGCCCCAGCTGGAGGGGCCTGCACCAGGGCCCTCCTGGACCCCGAGAAGGAACGCACTAATGCGGGAAAGAGGGACGCTCCAGGGGAAGAAGGGCCCAGTGCAGGCACCTCCGGGGGAGAAGGCAGGCCAGTCGAGCCGCCCAAGAACAGAGGAGAAGGGAATGACCGGCTCCCTCCACTCCAACTGCGCCACTCATCAGGCCTGGCCACCCCCCTGCCTGAAATTCCTGTTTCTCATCCTTCTCCCTGGCTGTGCCCCCTCCCCTTGGCTCTTCACCCTCACTCGGGGCTCTGCCCAAGGCCATTCTCCTGAGCTGACCGGAGTCTCCTCCCCTCCCTGTCTCACCTCCTCCCGAGTGGCATCCTCCAGCCTCCTGGCTGCATGCTGCCATCACGAAGCCACGGGGCCTTGATCCACTACCACGCAGGAGCCCATCCCGCCCCGGGCCCTCCCTGCAGCAAGGCGAGGCCTGCATCTCCCCCTGGCCGAGGCGCCCTCCCACTCCCTTCTCCTTCCTCCTCAGACCTTGGAGGCGGCATCCCCGGGCCTTCTCCCATTGACTCGTCGGCTGACCTCGCGAGGCTTCGGGGGAATCTCAGGTTCCAGGGGACGGCCTTCAGGCTCCTTCGCCGGGGTGCCAAGTCCTCCTCCTCCTCTTTCTTGGGACCCAACGTGCCTCCCCCCGCCCCCCACACACACACCCTCTGGTCCAGCCACTCTAATAATCACAAGACTTGAAAGTGACCATCTGGTCCAAATGGTAGCCAACAAAGAACCTCCCTCTGACGCCCCCCCAACCCACAGCCTCTCCCGAAGAGGAGGCCCCCAGCCCTCGGCTTTGCCAGCCCCCCTTCTACTCTCGGATATGGGCCCTTCCTGAGGCATCAGCTACGGCTGGCCCCTGGGCATCTGCCCCCTCGTGTTCCTGCCCTTCCTCCAGGGCCAGGCAGAACAAGGCTGGTTGGCTCTCGTGTCCCTCCCTGACGCTTCTCTCCAGGCTAAGCAGCTTCCCCACGTGCCTCCACAGACCCTCACCCTGGAGCTCAGGGGTCTCTCGTCAAGCGCGGCGCCCCGGGACAAGGCCGGCAGGGCCGGCGGCACCTGAATCCTGCCGTTCTCACCGCAGCCCAAGAAGATTCTGCTTTTTGGCCCCCGTGTGCCCCGGGTGACACCCCCGGAGCCTCCTCGATGCCTGCTGCCGCCCCTGTGACCCCTGACTCAGATGGTCCTCTCATTCTCATTGGATCCAGAGCCTGGCCTGGCTTTCTGATGCCCGCAGAGGAGGCGTTAGGGTTCGGGTTGGAGAGGGAGTCGAGGTCCCTCGAGGGGCACGAGCAGCAGAGCTGGGATTCGCACCCAGGTTCCTTGACTTTGATTCCGACATCTTGACTCTGACTCACCCCAGGCACGTGTGACCTTCATCCCCCTTGCAGGGTCCACAGTGCTCCCCAACAGGGACACCATCAGCCAACCATTCCTAGTGCCGGCCTATGAGAGGTCGGGCCGCAGGCAGCCGATGACCTCTCCACGGAGGGGCCGACAAAGAGCTCGCATGGATAGAAGCTGGGGAGAACGAGCCCCGCCGGGCCTTCCTGGAAGCTCTCAGGACGGCTCAGGCTGCTGGTTTCTCAGGGTGGGAAGGGGCTGCGGAGGCCTCGGGCCCAGCCTCTCCACGAGGGGGGAAGACGTCCCGGGTGGGCAGAGCCGGCTCCACTCGGGCAGCTCTAATGTCAGTCATCGTCAGCCGCCTGCTGGACACGGCACCTTCGACTCGGGCCGTCCCGAGGGGGACTCGCTGTCCTCCGTCGCCCCTAAGCCCTCTCTCCTTCCCCAACTCCCTGCTCCTGTCAAAGGCTCTGCCCAAAGGGCTGGAAAACCAAGTCTGCACCCCAAAAGCCCTTTAAGGGGGGGATCCATTGGTTCCAAACCAAAGAACTGGGAACCAGGGAGACAGCCAGCCTCGGGGGAAGGCGCGGGATGGCATCCTGTCGGCCTATAAGGAGTAACGCGGCCTGGAGGATCTCAGAGAATCCTGGGAAGCCTGCTGTGAACGGACACAGAGCGAAACGAGCAGAACCAGGATGGTCCATCCATAGCCACAGCAAGACGGTCCAACAAACGACCCGGACCGGCTTGGCCCTTCTCAGCAGCCCGATGACCCGAGAGAGTCCACAGGGTTCAGGGTGGAAAGCAGCGCTGCGGCGTCTGCTCTTCACTTCCTCTTCTCCACGGTTTTCCTCTCTTCTTCCACAACATGACAAATATGGAAATGGGTTTTGCATGATTGCACATGGAGAGCCTGGATCGAATTGCTTCCCATCTCGGGGAGGGGGAGGGGAGCCACAGAAAGACTCCCGAACTCCCGGTTTCAGAAAGCGAACCTTTGAAATGGCCTTTACATGAAATTGGGAAAAATAAAATGGTGCATTAAATGCTACAATAAGGCACCACCAGCCACCCAGTCTCAGACCCCAGCGTTCACAATCCAGGAGTCCACTTTGACCCCTCGCTCTCTCTCGTGCCCCCCCATTCCCCCCAATCCAACCTGGGCTGAGGCCTCTATTTTTTTAAATCCTTACCTGTTGTCTTCTAATTGGTACTGAGTATTGGTCCCAAGGCAGAAGAGCAAGGGGGGTTTGGTGACTTGCCCAGGGTCCCACAGTGAGACAGTATCTGAGGCCAAATTTGAACCCAGGACCTCCCATCTCTAGGCCTGGCTCTCAATCCACCGATCCGCCTAGGTCTGTGATTTCTATCTTCACAATATCTCTGGGATATGCCCCGTCTCATCCACCCTAATGCAGGCCCTCATCATCTCAGTTGGCTGGGGAGCCCGTCCATCCCTCTGTTCAGCCGCTTCAGGTGTGCCCGACTCCCCGTGGCCGCTCTTGGGCTTTTCTTGGCAAAGACGCCGGAGCCATCAGCCATGTCCTTCTCCGGCACGTTTTAGAGACAGGAAAACTGAGGCCAACAGGGGGAAGTGCCTCGCCCCGGATCTCCCCACAAGGAAGTGTCTGAGGCTGAATTTGAACTCGGGTCTTTCTGATACCAGGCCCTGTGCCACCTAGCTGCCCACCTCACTTTTTAGTGTGCATCTCTATCACTCATCAGACAGCAAGCTGCTTGAGGGCAAGCCCTTTGTTTTGGCTTGTGTCTGTCTCTTCATGTTTACCCCATGCCTGGCACCTAGGTACCCTCGTGAGTGCCCAGGAACTGAAGGGCTGCTTCCCAACACCTTTCTCCTTCCTGGCTCTGCCCGCTGGGACCAAGTAGAACCAGGCTTCTCCCTCCTTTCCCTGAAGGGCCCTCAGCAGCCCAGAGCACTCTCTGCTCCTCGAGAAACATGGCAGCTCCTGCTCACCACCAGCCTGAGCTCGGCTGGCCCCTCCTCGCACTGTTCACCCAGTACCAGCCTCCCTGGTTCCCTGGGAGCTCAGTGGTCTCAGCTTTGCCGTCCCCACCATGGTTCCCATGGGTGCCTCATGCCTCTGTCCTCCTCCAGGCCCTCATTCAGTGGGGGGATTCAGAGACCCTCTTGTCCAGGCCTTCTTTCCTAATACTACAAATGGGGAAACTGAGGCCCAGGGATGGGAAGGGACTCAACGAAGGTCACACAGCCAGGCAGGGCCGAGCCAGAGGCCTTCCAGTCCAAGCACTGAGGCCACAGCATCTCGGACTCCAGATAGCTGGGGCACAAAGGCTGGGGCCTTCTGGGGGGTGGGGGGGATGGAGAGGGCAGGCCTGGGGGCTGTGCATGGTCCCTAGAGGGGGCCCCGGCCTGAGGAATGTCAAGGCTGAGCCTCTTCCTCCCTCTGTCCCTCATTACGGCTGGGCTCCCGTGGCCGGGCAGGGGCCAGCTCCATGCCGGGCAGCCAGGCGAGCCAGAAACCAAGGAGCAAATGCCTGTTTGTGCTAGTCAGGCCCAGCTCAGAGCTCTTGTGGTTTGTGACCCACATTTTTGGCCTTTTTTTGTGAACAGAACAAAGCAGAAGACAAGTGAGGCCCCACCCCCACCCATCCCACCCTCTGCAGACAGAAACAATCTGTTTACACTGGCCAAGCAAAACAAGGGCTCCCTCCCTCCTCCTGCCCGCCCGCTAACGGCGGGCCTCTCCTGCTCCCCAGCCCAGGGTAGGGCAATGGAGCCAGCTTTGGGGGGCGAGTCAGGGGCCAGCACCGGGGAGATGCTGAGGATGAGCCAGGCCGGGCTGGGGGAGCGGCCCCCGGGGGCCCCTGCTGTCCCTTCCACGTCCATCTGTCCCATCTCGCCACCTTCTCCCAGGGTCACCAGAATGCCAGCCCAAAGGGGCCGGCGAGATCCTTTTGGTCTGCCTCTAAGGAGAGCGAGGCCCAGCGGGGAAGGGACTGGCCAGTGTCACTCGGCGGGTCCTCCCTCGATTTTTCCCAACAGTTCCTTGGGGAAGGCCACTCAGAGCCATGGGGAATCTGCTCTCTGACCAGGCCCAAGGGGGCTCTCCGTTCACGGGCAGGACGAGGGGAAGCCTCAGGGCCGGAGAGGCAGCCTGTGCTCAGCTTGGGGTGCTCTGGCTGCGTTAGGGAGCCAGGGCCCTGGATTCAAATGCTGGCCGTGCCGCTTGCTTCCTGGGTGACCTTCCCATTGTGGGGCGCTCAAAGGGCAGGAGCCTGCAGGCTTCTCCTAGCCAGGAGGGACCCGAGGCTCAGAAAGTCTCCTGTGGAAGTCGCCCCCGTGGCGGCCTGCCCTCCCCCCACTGTAGCCGTGCCCCAGAGGCTCCTTCTCGGCCCTGATTTTTGTCATTCTTGCCCTCACCTCTATCAGTAACAGATGTGTCCGAGAGCAGGAATTCGAGCTATTTGATGGACCGGGCCCAGGCCAGCGGCCCCGCTGATAAGAGTATCTCTGCTTTCCTCGGAGCTGGGCAGGAGGGCCGGGGAGGGAGACGGCATGGGGTGTGTGTGTGTGGGGGGGCTCCAGCATTCACCCTCCTGGCGGGGACGCTGCGCCTGAGTCCACCTTCCTGTCCCCCGGGATCCCGAAGCCCGTGAGAGGCTTTGGATGTTCTCAAGGCCTCCGATGGCACTCATGAGTCTGGGGGGCGCCAGGCCTCCGCTGCTTCCTGAGGATGAAAGAAGGGTGGACCCCCCACGTGGGCCTGGCCCGGGGCTCAGGATGGACAGGGTGGCCCAGCAGATCCCACGTACACTGACTTAGAGCTGGATTCGAATCCCGCCTTAGACATTGGCCAGGTGAGTTTGGGCCGGCCGCTTCAGCCCAGTGTCTTCCTCCGCCAAATGGCGGTAAAGACTCTAAGCTCAGAGGGGCGTGTAAGGATCCAGTGGGTGGATGGCCAGAAAACATTTCCAAAAGCTTAAGGGCGAAGCCCTGGCAGTCCTGACGGGCTTGAGGAAGGGGAGCTCAGCGCGAGAAAAGCCCAGAGAACTGCTCTAGACCAAACCTCCCGCCCTGGGCAGGGAGCACCCCCACAATTCTTCAAGAGACGTGGCCCCGGGGACAGGGAGCTCACTACCTCCTGAAGAGGCCCGGCTCATCGCTGAGCGGCGCTCTCGTTGGAAGCAGAAACGGCCCCCTGGCTCTGTGGTCCCATCCCGGAACTGGGGGGCCCCTCGTTTCCGCCTGTCTGGCCCCAGATCGATGGGGCTCCCTCCCTTTATCCACAGGGACACCTCGCCCCGATGCCGGTTCTCCCGGCGGTTCCCGGGGCTTTGGCACATTCGCAGGTGGATTTGCAGGGCCACGTGCGCCCGGAGGCCGTTTGCACATCAGGGCTCCCACCTGGCGAGGCGGGCAGCCCTTTCTCGGGCCCTCCACGCTGGGCGAGCCTGGGGGAAGCCGAAGCAGCTCCGTCCTCGTCCCGAAGCTATGACCGGCGTCTCCCTGGGCCCTTCAGGAGTTCTTGGGCCTTGCTCACCCAGAGGCTGTGAATTAGGGGTGCTCTGAGTATTCTTGTCCCCATTTTACAGAGAAGGAAAACACTGAAGCTGGGTGGGGAGGGGCATGGCGCGTGACTTGTCCAGGGTCACCCCATCGGAGACCGTAGAACCGAGACTCGATTCCAGATCGATCTGCGCTCTGAGCCTCTACTGAGGATGTCTCTGATGTAGGCCAGACTGGAACCCAGGACTGCCCATCTCTAGGCCCGGCTCTCTGTCTATCGGGCCACCGCGCTCCCCCTTAGCCAGCCTTTCTCAAGCTCTTTCCATACACGGGGCACCCAGTTAGGGCCTGCGGATGCAGAGAAAGGCCGGCCCAAAGCGCCCACTCACTCCTGGGGGGACACCACGAACGGCCAAGCCCGGCGGCCGTCTCAGAGGAAGGAACTAGCAGCAGCGTCTGGGCAGAGTCCGGAGAGAGACCGGGAGGGAGCAGCCCCGAGGAGCACCGACAGGCCCCAGCGCCGAGCTGGCCAGGCCAGACGGAAGCCGGGGCTCTGGGGGGATGATGAGGCCTTCGACAGTGCTGGGGCTTGTCAGAAGAGGCTTGGGGAGAAGGAGAAGGAGAAGGAGTCCAGTCTGGGGCAGGAGGAGAACCAGCAGAGCCCCGAGTTCTAATCCTGGCTCAGGCAGTTCCCACCTGTGCCAGCTTGGAGAACTTCTTTCCCCTGCTGGAGCCTCGGCCTTCTGCTCTCTAAAATGGGCCGGGTGTTAGGCCCGCTGAGCCCTAAACTCTCCTCCGGCTGCCGGTCTCGGGGGCCTGACCATGCTTGGGAAGCGAAGGGTCTGTCTCCCTGTCTCCCTCCCTCCCTGTCTGTGTGTCTGTCCACCCTCGCTCCTGTCCCCGCACCTCCGGGACTCCTGGGGCTCCTGGCCCCTTCGTGGGGGCCCCCGGTGTCGGGCAAGAGCCAGGGAGGGACGCGCTCCCAGGAATCCTTCTGCCGTGAGTCAGGTTCCCCCCTGTTCCTCTCTGGCTCTCTCCTCCTCCAGGGACATCTTCCTGCCAGCTCATGGCTGGTCACGGTGAGGCAATCGGCTCACTTTCCGGATCTCGGTTGCACAACTCCGGCCGTGGCGGCCCCTGGCCCGGAGGAGCCGGCTTCCCTGAAACGCAGGCCCGAAGACCCCTCGGCCTCTGCCAAGCCCCGGGGCCCGTGACCCGAGATGGGCCGCCACGAGAGTCTGGGGAAGGCTTCCAGGGCTTCCGCGAACTTGGACGGAGGAGTCCCAGGACACAAACAGGATGGGGGAGCCTCGGGAGGGAGGCTGCAGGCGGAGGCAGGGGACGCCGGGAGCCCCCCAGCAGCAGGAGTGGGATGACCCCCCGAGGGGAGCAGGCGGCCCCAGGAAGGAGGTACTGAGCGCCCTGTCACTCAGGGTCTTCAAGAAGAGCCTGGAAGCCCGCTTGGGAGGCCCGCTTGGGAGGCCCGGTGGACAGGACCGATGTGTTTCAGGAAGGGGGTCCAGGACCTCATGACAACAGCTCAGCCCAAAGGAAGCATGGCAGGCACTCAGTGGCCCGGGCCAAGCCCCTTCCCCTCTCTGGGCCTCAGTTTCCTCCTTGATCGTGAGGAGCTGAAGAGGATGACCTCGAAGACCTGGGCCAGCTCTAGCATGCTAACTGCCAGGAGAAGGCCTGGGCCTGCCACGGGGACCTCCTGGCCTCGCGGAGGGCACAGATGCCCCGTCCTCCCTAGGCCAGCCCCCAGCACACAGTGGCCAGCTCTTCATGAACACTTATTGAATGGCTGATTGATGGCACCCAGTTGGCACCGAAGACAGACCAAACACCAGAGCACGGCCCTGGTGGGCCCTGAGTCTGGCCCTCTCTGGGCAGAGGAGGCCCTTGGGGAGGCCCAGAGAGGGCCAAGGACTCGGGCTCCCTCGGGCCGGGTCACAGAGCCGAGAAATGGCAGAGGCCGGCCCGGAAGCCAAGGAGAAGTCAAGGCTCCCCAGCTCCTTCATGCCCTGGTCAGCAGTACAGGCTGGGGCAAGAGCGGGGTTGCCATGGATTGGCTCTCTGAGAAGATTAACGTGGAAGAAGGCCGGCGAGGGCAGGGGCGCCCCCAGAGAAAAGCGTCTCGGCCTGGGCAGGACTCTCCCTTCTTCTCCTGCCCGCCGTAAGCCCGGGAGGCCTGGCCCCAGCCCCCACCCTCACCCCACGGGGCAGCCTGCCGGCAGCCTGGATCGGAGCCCCGTAATCCGGGCCGAACGTACCAATCTTTAGCCCCATGGAAACTCCTCCGGCTCGGCGGGGCCAGGCAGAGATTTGGGGTCTAATTCCCTGTGAAATTCTAGGAAGTTCATTACAAAGCTCTGGTCATGAAAAGAAAGCCGGGCCTGGACGTGCTCACCGCAGGCCGCACTGTTCCCGAGGCCGCCTCGTCACCATGGGGACGAGAGGATTCCCACAAGCCTCCTGGGCCGCTCTCATCTGCCAGGGCTCAGACCGAGGGGCAGCAGGGGCAGCAGCAGAGAGGGGAGACCCCGGGAGAAAGTGGGCAGAAACGGGTGTGAGATCCGTCCCCAGCTGAACGGAGGGGGGCCAGAGCGGGGAGAGACAGGCAGGCCGACCCCCCCGGCCTCTAGAGCCCAGGCAGGAGGGGCTGCGGCAGAGGAAAGAAGCTGGAGGACGAGACCTGGGGGTTTCAGGCAGGGGATGAGATCCACGTTCTAGCTTCCAAGGTCCATCCCAGCTCTGACATTCCACGTTCTAGGTCCATCTCAGCTCTGGCATTGCTCCTAGATCCCTCCCACTCACAAGAGAGCTAAGCCAGGCTCTGCCTGGGGCCAGGGCAGGAAGGGGAGGAGAGCCCTCGTGCCCGGCGTCCAAAGGGATCAGCAGGTAAGGAAGGACTTTCCTCTGGATCCACGGTCCCGCCTGGAGATGCTGGTGAAGGCCACGACTGAGTCCCGTGAGCGGCAGAGCCTGGGTTCGAACTCGGGGCCTCGGGCGCTGATCCCGCACCCTCCTCTGCGCCCCACGGCTTCCTCATTGGGAACCCTCTGGGCCGGAGCTCGCCTGAGGGGCCCCGTGGCCCCAAGGCCTGCCTCTCCTATTGCTCACCGGCTTCCCAGAGGCCCCCCCTCCGCTCCTTTGGCTCTGGGCTTGGCAGGGGAGCCCCGCGCTCCCAGCCCTGCTGCCATCTTGCCTCTCCAGGCTTTTGGGAAGACAACTCCAGGCAGAGCACCGCGGCGCCCAGGATCGCATCCCCGTGTCCCTGGGAAGCTGGGACTTCTTGACTCCGAAGAGCCTAGACGCCGGGAGCCACCGTTTACAGAGGAGGAGCCGTCAGAAGTGAAGGGGCTTGACCCCCCCCCCCCCCCCGGGCCATGGTATCTCAGGCAGGATTGGGAGGGATCGGGGGCTGCCTTAAGGGAGTCTTGCTGCTGCTTCGGTTCCAGGAAAGGAACCCCGGAAGCCCCTTGGAGGGGGCTGGCGAGCTTTCTGGGCCTCTCTGCATTCCCGAGACCCCTCTTTGCCCGGGGCGTCACCTTGTGGCATCAGGGTTGACCATCTCTTGGGGACTTCTGTTTCCAAGTGGGGACGGGCATGGCCAGGCAGGGCGGGGGCGGGGGGGAATGATGGTTAGTTAGCCCAGAAGCCCTGTTCTTGCAGCTGGGGGAATCTTTCTTGGAAGGGTCCCTCTCAAGGCCTTACGGTCCAATGGACATTCGGCCAGGCTGCCCACCTGCCCGGACTCTCTTTTGCAGGCCACAGAAGCCTCATCGTCTCTGGACTTCTCATACTGGAAGCACCCTTTGCGCCTGCCGCCCTTCCTCTGCTCAGCTCCACATTCCGGAGCAGGAGGCCCAGCTTTCCCCTCCCTCCTTCCCTTTAGAGTGTAAGCTTCCTGAGGGCAGGCTCGCGCTTCGCTGCTGCTCCTGTGTGAGCACACGGTGCCTCGCACCAGTTAGGCCTTAGCAAAGCTCTTTGGCTTGGCTCTTGGCCTGGAACACCCGAGGGGAGTTTTCAGGCATCGTAGCAAGCCAGGAAGACAGGCCACGGGTGGGCTGCGGTTGGCACCACAGAAGAGAGTGCCACGTACCCAAGGCCACAGATCACGCGTGGAAATGCAGGGCTGCGGGGGCACTTCCGGAGGGGAGCGAGCTCTTCCAGAGCCCAGCAGAGCATGCGTTTCCTGGGACTTCCAGATGCAGGGCCCACCCCAGCCTGGTGCCTCCGCTTCTCGGCCTTTAGGGCGAGGGGGGCCTTTTCAAACCAGCGAGGCCGAGGGCGAAGCCCGGCTCTCTGGGGCTCGGGAGCGGCTCAGAGCCTCCCTTGGCACTCCACGCTCCAGCCCGTGCCTCGACCTCTGCTCCCTCCCCAACTCCAGTTTCCACCAAACTCATGTTTGTGTCAAAGAGAAATTTAATCCACATGTTTCTGGTTCACTTACGCGAAGACTCATCAGAGGCTTGTTTGGGAGAGCGGGGGAGGGGGGCAGGGGGGGTGTGGATGGCCAAGGAACCGCGTGAGCCGTGTCCCCTTGGAAACCAAGGCTGCCCACGGCCGGGCCCAGACAGACCCGCCCAGGCCGACTGGTCACCTCAGCCCTGGAGCCCCCCCCTTCCCCCCCCCCCTCCGTCCGAGTCAGCCAGGGGCAAGGACACGGCCAGAAAAATGGGGGGAGGGGAGGATGGGGAGAGACACAGAGATGAACCGAGGGACAAAGAGAGGCAGAGAGTGAGAGAGAAGAGGGGCGAAGGAGAGAGAGAGACAGAGAGAGACAAAAAGGGGGAGAGAGAGAGAGAGCGAGAGAGACGCTTGCCAAGTTCCCAAGGCATCCCGGCACCACACTGGTGATGTCTGGGGGAGCGGCATCCCCGGGATCCCCTGCTGGCTCCCATGAGCCCAAGAACCCCATGATCTTATTCTTTAGGAAAGAGCGGCTGCTTCCCGTTCGCGGCGTCCGCGTCCTCCTTTTCCTGAAGGGCCGAGGAGGCACCGGGGAGCCCGCTGGGGCGGCCGCCCGATGGCTGTTGTCTGGTTTGGGGTTTTCTTTCATCGACCCCGATCTTGGCGGGCGCCGGTTCAGAGAACGGCCCTTTAACCGGGTCCGGTGGGAACCTCAGGCTTTCTCCAGAGGCGTTCCAGGCCTCTCCAAGATGCCCGGGCCTGCGGCCTCGCTCGTGCTGCCCCACAGGGCCTTCCCGAGCAAGGATGGAGCTCACCCAGGGCCAGGCACAGAGCCGGCGGCCCCCTGGCAGGAGCCACAGTTCTCGGAATCCCGCCCTCAGCCCTTGGAGCCGAGTGTGGCCCTCCAGACAGCAGGTGCCCTCCAGGGAGGTCTGACCCTCCGCCCGCCACCTTAAGGGCAGTGAAGTGGACGCAGCCCCTCCGGGGCCAGAGGGTGCCCAGAGTGCAGGCTGTGGAGGCAGGGAGGCCCAGCTAGCTCACAGGCTAGGGAAGTGCAAGGAGGCCTCTGTTTCCTCCTTTGTAAAATGAGGGTGTTGGACTAGGCGGCCTCTAAGGTCCCTTCCAGACTTGGAGCTGCGTCCCGTAAAGTAGGCCTTTCCTCTCTCTGGGACTCCTCGCCTCGCAAATGGAGGGATTAGACTGATGACCTCCGACGCCCTGTCTGGCTCTACCCCAAAGAAATGGTTTGGCGGACATGAATTATCTTCCAAATTGAATCGGCCCCCCTGAAAGCCCGTCTCCTCCAGGGAGCCCCCTGGGATCTAATAGGCCGAGGACCTGCATGTGTCCCTCCCCCATCCCATCACCCAAATGAGAGAAAATGACCCCCAGGCCCACCCCGAAACAGGACAAAGAAAAGGAAGCTTCGGTGCTAAGTCCCCCGGCTGTGACGGAGGACCTCCAAGGCTCTGCTCTAGGCATGCCCGGCTTAACCCAAGGTCACTTGTCTGGAAAATCCGGACCCTCCACAACAAAGCCAAGAAGCGGCGAGGCTTTGGGAAGGTCTGGGAGGAGGACCCCCCCCCCCGGCGCCCCGCGGGCCCAGCCCCTGGTCCCCCGCCCCGGGCCCCCCCCTC
>NC_058135.1:297239930-297241071 GCF_016433145.1 Gracilinanus agilis | reverse complement strand
GGGAGGAGGACCCCCCCCCCCGGCGCCGCAGGTGCCCAGCACCTGGCCCCCCGCCCCGGACTCATCCCTCATTTCCGTCTTCCTTCAGGCTCAGCAAATTTAATTAAGTCGTTTCCCAGACACAGCAGATTAGAAATGGGGGGCAGAGCGGCTTCCGAACACAGGCCCGCTGGTGGCATTTAGAAGCAAGAGCAGACATGTCACTGGAGAGCCGGGAGAGAGAAACGAGGCCCGG
The DNA here is from genome assembly GCF_016433145.1 of Gracilinanus agilis. NCBI lineage: Eukaryota > Metazoa > Chordata > Mammalia > Didelphimorphia > Didelphidae > Gracilinanus > Gracilinanus agilis. The sequence continues at coordinate 297,240,836 of NC_058135.1, read as the reverse complement.
ATGGCAGGCTCCGAGAACCGGGCCGGAGAGCCCGAGCGGCTCTGGGGACGCCCCAGCTTTCTGGCCGGGCTCCACCGAGGCACAGCCTGCTGTTACCTGGCCTCGGCGCGCTTCTCCTGCCCTGTGCCTCCCCCCCCTCGGAGGAGCCCCAGACCCCACGAGGCCCGGCTCGCCTAGTCAAGGGGTACAGGTGGGGCCCCCCAGGTGACTGAGCAGCAGCCTGGAGAGAAGGAAGGAAGGAAGGTCTGGGGTGCAGGGAAGGCCCTGGATGTTTGGGGAAACTGCTCGTCCTACGGAACCTCCCACCCGGGGAACCTCCAGCAAAGCTCCTCACCTCAAAATGGGAATCACTGCGAGTCGCTTGACTCTAACCAGCTTTCAGCGCTCGGTGCCAGGCACTGATGAGCCAGAGATAAAAGGCATTCACCGGCCTGAGCACCCATGACAGGGGGGGACACCAGAACGTCAGAGCTGGGAGGGCCCTTAGAGCCTAGAACGTGCGGGGCCACAGCTAGGACCTTAAGACACAGAACGCAGAAGGCCAGAGGTGAGGAGGCCCTTAGAACACAGAACTGGAAGAGACCGTAGGACCTTAGACGGGACATGGGAAGTCAAAGATGGAAGGGATCTTAAGACACACACAGAGGCCAGAGCTGGAAGGGACCTTGCAACCTAGAACACAGGATGTGAGATCTGGAACACTGACATGGAATGCCAGAGTTAGGAGGGCCCTTAGAACATAGAACAAAGAACATGACCAAAGTATCAAAAAAAGAGTCCTGGAGGGAGGGAGGGAGGGAGAGAGGAAGGAAGGAAGGAAGGAAGGAAGGAAGGAAAGAAGGAAGGAAGGAAGGAAGGAAGGAAGGAAGGAAGGAAGGAAGGAGGGAAGGAGGGAAGGAGGAAGGA
>NC_058135.1:297196976-297239624 GCF_016433145.1 Gracilinanus agilis | reverse complement strand
GAGAAGAGGGAGGGAGGGAGGGAGGGACTCGTGTGTACCAAAATAATAATAGCAGCTCTTTACATGGTGGCAAAGAATGGGACCTGAAGAGGGTCTGTCCAGTGGGGAAGGGCTAAGCAAGCTGTGGTGTCTGATTGGAATGGAATCCTCCCGTGCTGTTCAGGGAAGAGTTGTCTGACCTTATGCAAGGAGGCCTGAACAGAGCCAGGAGAACGATTTCTGCAATAACAACAACACTGGAAAGACTCTGCGACTGCGAGCAACCCAATGACCTTTCCTAATTCCGGAGGAGCCGTGACGTAGAGGCTGCCCAGCTTCTGGCAGAGACACGTATTTCTTGGGGACTAGCCCATGTGAGCACTGCTTTTTGCTCGATGATGAGAGCTGGGGAGTTGGGAAAAGGCCCCAGAAAGCACAGGCCAGAGAGCTGGTGCCAAGGTGAACCGGCTTCAGGGTTTAGATGGAGCAGGGAAGAAGGGAGGACGCTCTTTTCTTCATAACAACTCTGATGATGCAAGGATCGTTAACATTAACCCAATTTACAGATGAAGAAACTGAATCTCAAGGAAGGGAAATGACTTGCCCACAGGCACACAGGGAATGACCTGGCCCCCCATCCTGGCCGAGAACCGGGACCTTCCTTGGTTCCTTCTGTCCCAACTACCGAACTCTCCTGGGCCCTCCTGGCCCTCTACTCCCCTGCCAGGTGGCCCCCTTGGCATCTCTTGAACTGTGTGCCCAGCTTGGCAGGAGGAGGTAGTCCACGTTGGCCAAACCTTGCTGGAGGGAAGGAGTCGGGGTCTCCCAGAGCAGGGAGGACCCCACCCTCCCTTTCTTTTCAAAGCTCTGAGTCTAGGAGAGAAAGTTTGGGGGTGGAGGGGGCTTTGGCCGGGTGAGCCCGGGGGCAGGGCCGTGCTCGTGCATGCGTGCCCGTGGGCATCCGTCTGGCAGGGAGCGAGGGAGAAGGGAAGGAGGTTTCTGCCCCGGCCCCACTCCATCTGGGAGGCTTGTTGGAGAGGAAGGATGGGGGTGGGAGGGATCAGGACAGATTGCGAGGGTCACAGAGGAGGGCAGAGCTGGTGAATTGTGTCTTTCTTCATGTCTGAAACCCCAGGAGACCCAACAAGTTCCATTCTCGAATTGGCCACATCCTGGAATGTGACCTGTGGGCTCCCAGCCCAAGCCAAGCCCAGGCCACCAGGGCAATGGCTGCATGGGGCTGCACTGGGAAGGATGGGATGTGGGGCTCCTGGCCCCAGAGCTTCCCTAGGGGAGGGAGGGAAGGAAGAAGTCATCTGTGATAAAAAGGAAATGCCCTTAAAAATAGGCCTCCGTCCCAGCCCCTAATTAGCCCTGGGCTTCCAGCCAGAGCCCCATTGTGTGGAACGGAATCCCTAGAGGTGAGCAAGTGGCCACCATTTCCAGGACACTGGCTGGGGCCTAGCTGGGGAGAGGGCCCCATTCGCACTCGCCACCTTGAGAAAGGCAAGGCCCTGTGTTCCTAAAGATAGCCCTCGGTAGATAAGCCGGTGCAGCCCCCTCCAAGATAAGGGAAAGGCTTGTGGGAGCCCCCCACTACCACCAGCTCCTCATCCCAAGCTAGGCTGGGCTGGGCGAGACAGAGGAGGAGCAGGCTCAAGCCCTACCCTCAGGAGACTCCCAGTCTTTATCTAAGGTGCTGATAAAAGGGTTAAACAGTATCTCCCACCACAGAGATTCCTAGGATACTCTTCTTGGACTCTGCCCCGGAGACCCCGGCCCTGCTCTGAGAGGCCCACTTTCACCTTCTTTTGCCAGGAAATCAGGCCTTCCCATGACTTCGTGACCTTTTAATTAATTTATTTATTCCTTCTAATAAATAATTCTCCTTTATTCCTCTTAGTGCTTTGTTAAGCTCTAACCTTCTATCTTAGAATTCATTCTAAGTATGAACAGTAAGGATTAGGCAATGGGGCTTAAGTGACTTGCCCAGGGTCACTCAGCCAGGAGGTGTCTGAGACTAGATTTGAACCCAGGACCTTTTGTCTCTAGGCCTGGCTCTCTATCTACTGAGCTGCCCCCTACCTCTTGACCTTTTCAGTGTCATAGTGGATATCCCCATCTTCCTCCCTTTTTAGCTCCCCTCCATGTACTGTCTTCCACCATTAGAATGTAGACTCCTGGTGGGTAGGGATCACCCTGCCCTGTTTGTATTTGTGCATCCAGTGCTTCCCCAGCTCAGCACTTCCTGCATACCCTAGAGGCCTCCCAGATTGACTCCAAGGAGCCTTTAAGGACAGCTCAGTCACAGTATCCCTGGGATTCAGGGGCCCAGCACCCTTGGGAGCTCCTTGCTGGTGCTCAGCTGCTTCTCGGTGAGCGCCACCATGTCCTTTTTTGGATGTTCATCAAATTATTCATTTGAGGATTCTGCCAGGAGCCAAAGTCAAGCTCTCGGGCCTCTAGCTGGTTGATGCTCTGCTCTTCTCTCTTGAAGGTCCAGAAGGCATTTGTCCTTCTCCTAACATTCTTGGGGTGGCAGCTCTCCATTTTTCATGGTCTTTCAGCCAGAACTCAGTGCCAGGGGCTGGTCCATCCCACCTGCTGAAGATGGGCCCACGTGGGCAAGAGGAGCCAACTACACCGGAGGTGGCTCTCTCTCTCCTCACTTGTCTCTCTGGAGTCTGCCTTTCCCTTCTGTCCTGTCCCACCCCAACGGTCACCATCCTTGGCAGAGAAAACAAATGGGATAAGGGTTGAGTTGGACTCCCATCTTGTCCTGCCATTAATTGCCCTTGACCCATCCACCCTAAGCGAACATCATGTCCTGTCTCTGTTCCTTCTCTTTCCCCCTTGGTTACCCCTTGGGCGGCCTTCCCTCTTCTCTGGCACTGCCCACACTAGCACACCAGGCTCTCGTTTCCATCTTCTGGGCAAAAGTTTTTTGGCTTTCCCATTTTACTTGTAAATCCAAGTGAATAGTACCCCCAAGTTTTCTGGTTGTCTTGGAACGATGCCCCCTTTTCACCTTCAGAATTCGGGTACGTAGACACCTGAGGAATAGCCATTGGTGGAGGAGTGATAGCCAAATGATGGCTGCCATGGGACAGAGAGAAGAAGGAGGCTGGGAGACCTGAAAGAATGGACCTACCTAGCCACAACCTCACTATTCACCCTCTCCGGAGCTGCCTCATTTGAACTGGGACATGAAGGGCTTGGACAGACCATCTCTAATATCACTGAATTCTTTCTGCTCCAGCCAGAAAACACAAACATTCCATAGACCTGGGAGCTGGAGGTAGCTTGTCCTTAGCCAGAGCCATGAGCCCCATGGGAGGCTGAAAGATCAGCCCAAGGGGAGAAGCCCTCCAGCCCAAGGCTTGCTAGCAGGGAGCTTCCTGGTGCCATGGGTGATGGCCAAGTGCCTGACCATTTGGAGCCGACCCTCAGCAACCGTTCATCTGGGAGATGAGGAAATGCAGGGCCTTTACAGCACCCCTGGCCAGAGCAATGAGCTTGGACTCTAGACACTGGGTCCAGTGGGCTCCTGCTACCCTTGGGCATCCCAGCCCCAAATGAATGAGCTTATAAGATCCTTGTCCTGTCCAAGGCTGCCTTGCCCTGAGGCCCCTTGTGTTTGAATTTTAAAAAAAATTTTATTTAGAATATTTTTCCATGGTTACATGATTCATGATCTCCCTTCCCCTGCTCTGCTTCCCCCCTCCCGCAAGCTGACAAGCAGTTCCCCTGGGTTATACAAGTATCATTGTTCAAAACCTATTTCCATGTTATTCGTATTTGTAGTAGAGGGATCCCTTAACATCAAAACCCTAATCACATCCCTATCCCACTATCTGGTTGATCATATATTTTTCTAAAGCATTTCTGCTCCCACAGTTCTTCCTCTGGATGTGGATACATTCTTTCTCCTAAGTCCTTCTGGATTGTCCCGGGTCATTGCATTGCTGCTAGTAGAAAAGTCAGTTACGTTAGATTGTGCTACAATGTATCCGTCTCTGTGTACGATGTTCTCCTGGTTCTGCTCCTTTTGCTCTGCATCAGTTCCTGGAGGTCCTTCCAGTTCACATGGAGTTTCTCCAGTTCATCATTCCTTTGAGCACAATAGTATTCCATCACCAGCAGATTCAGCCATTCCCCAAATGAAGGACACCCCCTCATTTTCCAATTTTTTGCCACCACAAAGAGCATGGCTGTGCATATTTTCTTACAAGTTTTTTCCCTTATTATCTCTTTTGGGGGCTTGTGCTTGAATTGAGAGGAGGGCTTCAATGGGAGGTCAGGTCATCCGTCACCACAGAAAGGGTGAGGGAGCTCCTGGAGGTTCTTCTTGAGTTCAAGGGCCATGGCCCAGCTGGACTATGACCTCAGGGACTAAAAGGACCTGCCGGTGTGAGTGCTGGGCTGCTCTCTGGGATATCTGGAAGCCCGTGAAGTTTGGGAGAGAGACGTCAGGACAGAAGAGGGCAAAAGCAGAGAAGTCTACAGCCATGAGCCAATCAAGGAAGTGTTATTACAGGGCTGGTTAGTGAAGACTCGGAAAAGAGAGCAGTCAAAAGGATGCAGAAATGGCTCTGCTCTGGGAAGATCCTGGGGCCATGCTAGATGGACCCCTTTGGCTCTCCGACAGTTCCCAAAGGAGATGGTGAGGACAGCGGGGGGCCATGGATTAGCTGCGGTCTCCTGTGTTCTTCTTATGGGAAAGATGGCAACATGAATAGGCACCAGAGGATGGAGGATGGGAAAGAAGATTCTGTTTGGGTTGAGGGGTCACCCCCAAAGAGAAGTCAGACTTTGAAGGTGGAAGGGCATCACAGAGAAGGGGTCCCAACAGTGAAGTGTCCCATGGGTCTGGGCTTGGCCTGGGCTATCAAATAAAACATTCTTTAATGCCTTGGGTGCTGCTTCCCCATATTCATGGATGCCCCGAGGCCAGCAGGAGTGCCTGACATATTGGATAGCAAAGACAAAAGTAAAAAACAAAACTCAGTGGACAAGAACACTAAGATGAAACTTCAAGTCCTCCTTGGATTGCAAATAAAAAAATCAACAAGATGGAGGAGGCATGGCTAGCGAGCCACTGGTCTGGGGGAATCTGAAGGGCCTCGTGGGCCACAGGCTTTGTGGGGGTCCACAATGGGCTAGCCCAGTAAGGAACAGGAAGAGTGACCGGGAGTTTATCCAGGGCTGGGGAGGTGATAGAGTCTGCCTTCATGGGGTGGTGACTGGACCACCATTCCTTGGGCATTTTATAGAGTGGCTCCTTGCCTAGAAGCCCCCAAGACTCTCTCCAGCCCTGAGATCCTGGGATTTGGGGCGAGGGGCAAAGGGCTCTATGACCGTTTGGGGAGGGAGAGATCAGCCTCATCCAGGAGTATCAAGGAAGGCTCCCCAGAAGACTCCGTCCATCGATCCACATTTACGAAGCACCTGCTTGTCTCTTCTTTGCCCCGTTAGGGGCAGCGATGGTCTCCGGCCTCCTTCTGCATCCTCAGCACTTAGCCCAGTGCCTGACACACAGCAGGCACCTCACAAACCCAGGAGGGAAGAAAGGGCCTTCGAATCTGCAGCATAGGAGAGAGCACGGGTTCAGATCCTGCCTGGGTGAATGTGAGGGAGTGCCCGCCCCTCTCTGAGTAACAAGCAGGTTCCAGCAGATGCCTCTAAAGTCTGAGGGCCACCGGGGAATGGGCAGGAGGGGAGGGAGAGTGGGAAGGAAGCAGCATTTCTTTAGCCCAGACTATGTGCCAAGCACTGGGCTAAGGGCCTTTTACAAATGGCATCTCCTTTGACCCTCACACACTGCCAGGTAGATGCTTTTTTTTTCTTTTGTGATCCACAGTTTGAGGTTGAGGAAACCGAGGCAAACAGAGTGACTTGTGCAGGGTCCCACAGATAGAAAGTATCCGAGGCTGGATTAGAGCTCGGGATTTCCTGACTGCATGCCCAGTGCGCTATCTGCTGCCTAGGTGTGTGGAGCAGCCTCCAAGGGCGACCTCAGGCTATTGGCAAAGCCCCACCCTTGGGCCCACAGGCCTCGTGTCAGCAGGTGCGGGGGCTCGGCCTCCTTGGCCTCTGCACTTTTTTCCCTCTTGGAAGGACAGGAAAGCTGCTTCAGCTCTAGCCGGTTCTAAGCATTGAGCTGGGGAGCAGGAAGGGGTCCCCGGGGCCGGCTCACCCCCAAACCGGTAACCCGTTTGTCAGGGTACGGGGAAGGGGCTAGTGGTCTTGCTTTGGGGTGGGGTAGGTGGATGGCTGGAAGCCTACAGAGAGCCCGTCTGGGGCCGGGGCTGGATGCTGATCCCCTCCCTGAGGGACCTCGTGTAGGTCCTCCCCCCAAATCCCATCCTTGGCCAACACTCGCCATTTCTGCCTTTGAAACATCTCTCCGATATGCCCCTCCTCTCCTTGGTCTGCTTGCGCCCTGGCTCTGCCCCCTCCAGGCTACCCTCCAACCAGCAGCCCACCAACCCCTTCGGGCTCCCCGTCGCCCCAGGACCCAACAGCAAATCCTCTTTGGCTCTCCGCAGAAGGCTCCGCCCTGGCCTCATCTGGAGGGCAACCAGGAAGGCTCCGCTTGGGGAGCGCCTCATGTACTTCTCTCTGGGCTCCTGCATTCCCATCTGAAAAATGGGAACCACAGCGTTCTCCCTTCCCCAGGCTGACCAAGAAGGGAAGGCTGCCCCCTGCCTCAAATGAAAAGGAAGAAGGCAGGATTAGAGGATTGCTAAGGCCCCACCCAGCTCCGACATCCCACGTTCCATGCTCTAAGAGCCCCCCAAGCTCTGACATCCCACGTTCCGTGCTCTAAGGGCCCCCCAAGCTCTGGCATTCCACATTCCATTCTCTAAGGACCTCCCAAGCTCTGACATCCCACGTTCCATGCTCTAAGGGCCCCCCAAGCTCTGACATTCCATGTTCTGTGCTCTAAGGGCCCCCCAAGCTCTGACATCCCATGTTCCGTGCTCTAAGGGCCCCCCAAGCTCTGACATCCCATGTTCCGTGCTCTAAGGGCCCCCCAAGCTCTGGCATTCCACATTCCCTTCTCTAAGGGCACCCCAAGCTCTGACATCCCACGTTCCATGCTCTAAGGGCCCCCCAAGCTCTGACATTCCATGTTCTGTGCTCTAAGGGCCTCCCAAGCTCTGACATCCCACGTTCCGTGCTCTAAGGGCCCCCCAGCTCTGTCCTAGCCTTTTCAGCCTTTCTAGGATTCCACTCTCTGATCCCCTGAGTTTGGTGGCTCTGAGGGGGCCGGTCCAGATAGCTAGCTGGCCTCAGGGGGGTGTGGCCCAGCCAGAGCAAACAGAGACAAGTTGGGCGCTTGGATGGTGCCCCAGACCTCCCCGCCCTCACCCCACTCCTCGGCATCACCCCAGCCCCAGTGGTCTCTGTGGGCTCTGCTGAGAGGGGCAGGGAGGGGAGGGCTAAAAGGAGAGGAGTGGGGGAGAGAGAGGGAAGCGGGGAGGCAGGCCCCGAGAAAAGGCTTAGCTAGGCTCAGGCGATTCAGAAGCCGCCATAGTGGGAGCCCCAAGAAGACAGAGACGTGAGAGGAGGTGAAGCCGTCGCCCCCAGCCTGCCTCCAGAGCCAGGCCTGCCCTCTGTGCCCAGTGCGGACCTCCCTGGGCCTTTCCTGTCTTGGCACAGGGTCTGACAGCCCTCAACACCCGCGTGATGGGGAGGGCCTGGCGGGGGGGACGGGGGGAGCCCCATTGTTTGGGCAAGAAGGAACTGACTTCAGCGCTTAGGAGGGGTCGCGGCTAAGCCGTGGCACCCCACCCTGGGTTTCCTGCTGCCGTGGGCTGGCAAGGGGCTGTCTCGCTCTCCTGGCCACCTTATTTGGAGATGGAGTAGAGGCTGGTCCAGGATGGGAGCCAGGAGTCCTGGGCCAGAGCCCATAGAGAAGGGTTCATTCAGAGCACTGACAAAGGCCCGGTCCTGTTCGGCCACTGAGCTAGGCATCGTAGGACCTTGGACCAGTCTCTTGCCCTCTCTGGGTCTCGGACAGGATGGCCCCTTCCAGCTCCCAAATGGGCCCAGGCTCTTAGCGCTGTGCCTGGCCCAGAGGAGACGCCGCATAAATGTCAGTGACTAATACTGTCACTACCACCAGGAGAAACTTGGAAGCCTTGTTTGGCAGACAAAGAAACTGAGCTTTGGCAGTGTGCCAGCAGCAAGTGGGGCCCCCGGGGGGTCAGGGAGAGCCCGTGACACCATCTTGGACTCCTCAGAGAGACGAGGTGACGAGAGCTGGACTGTGGGTGGAGAGCCACCCGAGCACGCTCCAGTTCTCAGCTCCATGGAATGGGTGAGGAGCCTGAGGCTGGCTTTTGCTGTGTTATGTCCTTCTAGGCTCACAACAACCCTAGGATGAGGGGCTTCGTTCCCTCTATTTTACAGATAAGGAAACTGAGGCAGGCAGAGGGAGAATGACTTGCCTAGGGTCACACAACTCCTCAGTGTCTGAGGCTGGATTCAGACGCCGATCTCTTTGAGCCCCTTTCAATCTGCCGGCAGGACCTCGGACACGAGAGCCTCCTTGGGCCGGCCTCCACTTGTGTGAGGTCAGAGCCCGCAGGCCACCGCTCTGGCGGCCCCTAGACCCATGGGAGAATCCCAGGGACCTCTGCCCACCTCTGGGTGCCTCCCTCAGAGGAACTGTCCAGAGGAGGCAGCCCAGGATGGCAGAGGATGCCCTTCAAGGCCTGACTGGAGGAGAGAAGGAAGGAGACACGGGAAAGAATCGGTTCTGACGGCTGACCGCTGCCCTTTGGGGAGAGAGAGGCCTTCTGGGAAAGGCTGGACTGGGCCAGAGAGGAGATCTTGCTCAGGGAGGCTCAGCATGTGGCCAGGGCTAGCACCTCAGCCCCAAAGAGGCTCCACAGCTGGGCGTCTGGTGGAATCAGGGTCTCCGTCCCCTTCAACCTGGCTTTCTCGCCTCCATCTCTAAACTCACGGCCCCGAGGGACGGATAGAGATGCTGCCACGGTGGGGAAACTGAGGCCCAATGAGGGACTCCACAGGCCCCTCCTGGTCCAGGAGGCGAGACCCTCTCCCCTCCCCAGGGCTGAGGGCCCCAAGGGAGGCAGGAAAGGAGCCTCGAAGGGCAGATAACAGGTCCACAGGAATGTGGGCTGGGTAAACAGGGCTAATCTCCAGGGAGGGCACTCCCCAAGGGAGGGACTGACAAAGGACTCAGGGTAAGAGCCTGGAAGAAAGTGGGGCCCAGGAGGGAGAGTCCTCCCAGAGTCTTTCCTCCTACCTCTCTGACCGTTCCTCCCCAGGGCTGTCTCCCTGTCCAGTGACCTTTCCAGGCCAGACCAAGATGGCGGCTCCCGGGGTTGCCTTCAGACTCTGATGGGGAAAAAGGAGATTTCTGTGGCTGGAACTCAAGCGGTAGCAGCCCCTCCTTAAGGCTCAGCTCAGTCACCTCCCCCAGGAAGCCTCCTGAGCTTAGAGTCAACCTTATCGGGAGATCAGAAAACAAAGGAGGCCAGGCAGGCCCGGAGGCCCAGAGGTCAGAGGTCAGAGGGACCCAAAGACCCCGACCCTGATCCTGCCTCAGTTTCCTCCTCTGGAAGGCCAGGGGTCTCTCCCGGCTCCCTGGAGAGTCTCCCCGGAGGCCAGGGATGCTGAGGTCTCCTGGGCTGGGCTAGACCGGGGAAGCCCGATGGTCAGACCCAAACCTCGTCCTCCCTGGTTTAGTGTCAGTGCGGATGGGAGGGGGAGTTTCAGAGGAAGGAGCTGGGCATATGGGGAGCCTGGGGGAACCTGAGGGCTGCGTCCACTCTGCAGGGCCCTCCGGCCCTGGAGGAGGGCTGCGTCCACTGGCCCTCCCCTTTGACAGATACCGGAGGGACCTGAGGCCCAGGGAGGGGAGGGGACTCGTCCAAGGTCCCGCAGCTAAGTTGCGTGTTCTTTGGGCTAAAAAGTGACCATCGCACTCAGGCTCTGCCTGCCGTGTCCTCAAGGAGGTCCGTGGGGGCCTGGTCAATCAAGGTGGGCTCCCTGGAAGGGGCAATATTGTGGGTGGCCTTTGAAGAAGTGGGCTGAGGCTTGGAGTCCAGGGCGTGTGAAGGGGGGTGCATGGGGGGGCGGGGGTGGGTCCTCAAAGGTGACCCAGCTTTGTTTGGCGCGGGCTTCCTGTCTCTGCCCTGGGAAGTCCTCCCTTGGCAGACGGGGTGACCTCACCGTCTGTTGGATAAGGAGGCAGCTCGGGCTGGCCCCTGGCCCCGTGTCATTCCCGCTGTAATGGGGGGGGGCTTCCTCTAAGCTCTGGGTGTGCTCCAGGCGGAGGGGGGCATATCTGAGGAGGGAAAGACCGGTGGGGGGGCAGGGAAGAGGAGCAGCAGGACCGAGGAAGGGGCCGGGGCCGAACTGTCTCCCTTGCCACACTTTCCCAGCCTCGGCCCTGGGGCCTCACCCCCTCCCTCCCTGTGTGACCTGGGACAAGTCCCCGGACCCCTCTGGGCCTCAGTTTCTCTATATGGGCTGCTCTCCCAGCATGCCCCCGCTCTAAGCCCCGGTCAGCCTGGACACTGGGAGATTCCGTGTGACTTTGTGGTAGTCTGATGTCAGGGCGATGGGCAGCCCCAGCAGCCAGCCACTCAGCGGCCCTGAAGTAGGACTTTGGGCTCGGGGCTTTGGGAGCTGAGAGCTCCTGTTCAAAGGCAGCCCCTCCCCCCGGAGGGCCCCCCCCCAGCCCTCGGGCTCTCGTCCAGGGTCACCGTGAGTCCGAGCACCCTGCTGCTGGGCGCTGATCTCCCACGGTGACAGGGATGGCCGGGAGGATCTAGTCCGAGGAAGGAGCGGGGCTGGCAGGAGCAGAGGGCAAAGCTCAGGAAGAGAGACTGGAGCAGGGGATGATGGTAGAGCTGGAGGGGGCTGAGAAATGGAATGGGGGACAGATCGAGAAAGCTGGGGGGAACCTTAGAACATGGTGGGAGTTAAGAGGGGCCTTAGAACCCAGAACAGAGAATGTGGGAGCTGGCAGGGCCCTTAGAGCATGGGCGAGGGAATGAGCTCAGAACTTTTGACTTTGGCCTTGCCCACCATTCTCCCCCTGGACCACTGTCCGGCTGGGGGGTCCCCGCTCAGACAGATGAGCTCCCGAGGCCAGGCTGTGGCTCTTGTCTTGCTGATCCTTGTCTCCCCACTACCCAGGCAGGGCCTGACACAGAGTCCACCCCTAATAAATCTTCAGCTCAAGTCCAGTCTTGAAGATGCTTGAAGATGCGGGAGGATGCCCTGAGGAGGAGGAGGAGGAGGAAAGGGGGGAGGCGTGACGTGGGGGCCCGTCCGGGAAAAGCCAGGAGGCAGGAGATGGGTCGGAGGGATGATGGCCACCGAGGAGCCCTGTGGCTGGACCAGGAAGGTCCAGAGGGGAGTGATGTGTAGTGAGCCTGGAAAGACGAGAGGGAGCTGGACTGGAGGGGGCCCTCCGTGCTGGAGAGCAATCTCACGGCCCCAGAGAGCCACCGAATGTTCTTTATGGGGGCCTGAGAAGCCCCCTGGGGAGGCCTAAAAGTGGAGGATAGGAGGAAGGCCTTAACGGGGGCAAAAGGCCCACTGCTCTGGCCACTGCTCTGGCCACTGCTCTGGCCAGAGGTGATGCTTGGAGATGGCTGGTCAGTCTGTGGTTATTTGGGCTTTTTTCGGTCATGCCCAGATCTTTGGGACCCCGTCTGGGGTTATCCTGGCAGAGAGACCATTTCCTTCTCCAGCTCATTTGACAGATGAGGACACTGAGGCAAACAGGGGGAAGTGGCTTGCTTAGAGTCACACAGTTAGGAGGCTGGATTTGAACCCAAGTCTGACTCCAGGCCTGGTGCTCTGTCCGTTGTACCACCTAGCTGTCCAGTTACATGGGTTAAAGAAGGCGAAAGGGCCTGGAGCTCACTCCTTAATGGCCTGCGGCGGGAAGGCTAACTATCAATGGCCCTCTCCCTGGCAGGAGGGCACCAGAGCGGTACCCAGGCCAGGCCAGAGCACAGCCAGGCAGGAGCGGGGGGCTGCTCTGGTCACCTGCCCCAAAGCCTCGGAGACAGACATGGGAGAGGAGGAAGGAGAGAGGCAGGGGAGGCCCCCAGAGGGCGGGGGGAATTCCCACTAAGCCTCCTAGTGGTCAAGGCAGAGCCAGCCCAGGCCGGGCAGCTCAAGGAGGAAGGTCTCGCCCGGCACGATGGGGAAATGGAAGTGGGGCTCACTCGTTCTCCCTGCTCACACGCCTCGGTGGCTCCGTAGGCCTCCCCAGAAGAATTCCAGACTCCAGAGCCTGGCATTCGAGGACCGACCGAGTCAGCCCCACCTCTTCCTTCTCTTGGCCGTTGTGGCCTCGAGTCTAACCAGGAGGATCCCCTGATGGAGTCGACCCTTTTCCCCCTCTTCACCCCCCCAGAGGGGGACCCAAAGGGCATCACGCTGTGGGGTTTTAAAGCCTTTCCCCCCATGGCCAGCGGGCCTTTTCCTGGCTGTGCCCCCGTGCCTGGAAGACCCCTCCCCTCCTCGCCACTGTCTCACTTCCTGGCTCAGCCCTTTCCCCCTTTTCGGGGAGCCTCCTTGAGCCCAGCCCCCCTGAGCCTCGGGCCTGCCCTCTCCCGAGGACTCCCTGCTTGTCTATTCTTTGCTTGTCCAGAGCTGTGGGCGACCCTGTCTCTGCCCCCACCCCCACCCCTGCCACCTTGGCCCTAAGCTCCCTGAGGGCGGGCACCGGCTTTTTCCTTTCTCCTATCCCAGCGCTTGGCACAGTGTTGGCACCCAGTAGGGGCTTAATAAATGTCTGCCCACTTAAGAGGTGCTTCCTGACCCAAAGGGGCCTCTTTGTTCCCTCCTCCCTCTGGGGCAGCTACAGGGCTAGCCTGGGATTCAGTGTTCAGGGATGGAACGAATGAATGAGTGAACGAGTGAGGAGGGGGAAGCCAAGAGCACGGCCCACGCTGGTCTTGGAAAGCAGGTCCCCTCCCGAGAAATCCGAGAAATGGGAGCGTGACTAAGGGGAGCCGCCTTGGGGGAAGAGTCCCGGCCCAGAAAATTCTAGGAAGTCCAAGCTGGAAGGCGCCTCGGAGACCCTCTTCCCCCCCCCCCCCCGGCAAGCCTGCGAAGCTCAGGCACACCCTGAGTGGATGGCTGGGGCCACCCGGGGACCCTCCCCCAGCTCTGGGCTCTGCAGCCCTGCCACGGCCCAGACTCTTCCCCTCTGGCTCCTGAAGCTCGCAGCCCAGGGCTCTGGGAAGGCCATTTCCTCCCTGTACTGAGTGGCAGGTTCTGCTTTGGGCCCGGAGGCTCTCCAAGCTCAGTGCTCTCCCGGGGAGCCCTAGCCCTTTCCCTTCCTCCTTCCCCCAGGCCGTCTGACCAGGAGTCCCCAGCTCTGTCCCTTCCGTCTGCCCTGCTCCTTGGGCCTGTGCTCAGTTCCCCACCTCCAGGCCTTGCCATCCCCCTCGATGCTGCACCCTGGGCTTTCCCCTGTGCCCTTCCCCTGACACATCCCCCAGAGAGGACTTAGTATTCCTAGTTGTGTCCATAGAACTTGGCACAGTGCTTGGCACATTGAAGGTGAGGAATTGGGGCAGCTGGGTGGCTCAGTGGCCTGAGAGCCAGGCCTAGAGACGGGGAGTCCTGGGTTCAAATTTGCCCTTCGACGTTCCTAGCTGGGTGACCCTGGGCCGGTCACCGAACCGCCACTGCCCAGCCCTGCCACTCGTCGGCCTTGGGACCCACCCTCCGTGTCCACTCCCCCTCCTTGCTAATAATATGCCCTTTTCCCACCTGAGATCTGAGACTAAGGCAAGGGAAGGGCTTAAGGAAAGGAAAGAGAGGATGCCCATTCCTCGGGCTGGGGTAGAAATGGGGCCGCGGAGCCAGGAAGGTCTCTGGGAGCATCTGCAAAGTGGGTCGGGGCTGCCCGCGGAGGCCACTCCTGGGCCAGAGGCTGTCCATTGTAGGCCTCCAGAGCCCCCCCCAGGGGCGGCCAGGCAGCGGCGGGGCAGCCCCCCCAAGCAGTCACCTCCTGAAGTACCTGTGTGCCCATTCGGGGGGGGGGTTAATCCCGGGCTGGCCCAGGCTCAGGGAATGTGAACTCGCTTTAATCAGCCTAAGCCAAATATAATGAGGAAAAATGCTTGGGGTGACAAAGCAGCAGATTCTCAGAGCCCCCCTCAAGGGGGCTTGTTCTAGGCCCAGAGACGCCCCAAGGATGGAGCCCTGGGAGGCGGGCTGGGGGGGCACTTCCAGGAGGGCAGAGCAGCCGCCCCCCCAGGGAAGCGGGGCCTGGCGGAGGCAGCGGGGGATGGCCTCAAAGAAAGGGAGAACAGGGGGTCCCGTGGCTGCCCCCCTCCCCCAGCTCCAGGCCAACCAGCCCCCTCGCTCCCCCTCGCCAGCATTCCTCTCCTCTGCTTTTGCTGAGCCCGTATCCCACGCCTGGAATGTTCCTCCTCCTCCCTCCACTCCGGAAACCCCCTCGTGTCCACCGGGCTCAGCCCGAGGGGCGGTCGTGAGGCCCCCCCACCCTGTCCCGTCCCAACGGCTTCATTGCGCCCCTCTCCCCTGTGTCCAGGGGGACGGAGCTTCCGGGGGGAGGGCCGGTGGCGCCGGGTCACTCAGCGGCCGCTGACCAAGCTCGGGCCACGTGCTCCCGGGGAAATGGCAGCCCCCGCCTCCGAGGCGCTTCCAGTGCCAGCTTTGGCTGACCAGGCCCATCGGGGCTCACGCTCGGGGACCGTGCCTGTTTCCCTCGGCTCTGGGAGGAAAAGGATGGGATTATTCTGGATGGACCTGCAGGTCCCTTCCGGCCTGGGGCAAGCGTGGAAGCGGCCCAGGAAGGGGAGGGATGGGGCGTCCCTTTGCCCCGGATCCGTGAGCCAGGGGGGCGTGAAGTAGGCAGGGAAGGCCGGATCGCCCGGCCACTCCTCAGCTCCGGGCAGGGCCAGGATTCTGGCCAAAAGAGCTCCCCTAGCTCGGGGTCCAGCCCCCATTCTCTCACCCGCTATCCACCCAAACCAATCCGGGGGTGCCTGCTGGGAGGCTCGTATCAGCTCCCTAAGCAGGGAAGAGCCCCCCCCCCATGGCCACTGGATAGGGACAGCGAGTCAGGGAGGGGGTCCCGTTCAGCCGTGGGTGGCATTCGATGTCACTGAAGAGGGGGAAAGCCCTTGAGAAGGGAGGCCCTGAGCGAGGCCTCTGAAACCCCCCTGAGGAGGCGAAGGGGCCGCACATTCAGCCTTGGTCAGCGCGTGCTGATGAGGATGAGGACCGGCCGCTGGCGTTTGCACAGCACTTCACCCATGTCCTGCCACGCATCTCCCACAAGCCCCAGGTAGGGGCTCTTCTTATGCCCATCTTATAGGCCAGGAAACGGAGGCGAAGAGAGGTGAAGGGACTTGCCCAGGGGCACACGGTTGGACTGCGCCAGCTCTGTGTGGTGGCAAAGGGCTGGAATGGAGGGGCTGCCCATCCGCTGAGGACTGGCCAGGCAGGCTGTCGTGGAAGCGGGCTGTACGAAGTGAGGAGGGAAGCTTCGAGCGGAGGCAGAGCGAAGCGAGCAGAACCAAACCCTCCACGGCCATGGCAGTGGCCTAGGATGCGCCATCTCCAGGGCTTAGCCGCACTGACCAATACGATGACCCGAGAGCGCGGCAAAGGATCCGGGACGAAGATGCTGCCAACTCGAGGGCATCCCGAACTGGAGGAACCCCGGGAGATGCTGAGTGACAGAAAGAAAAGGGGTGTTTAAAAGAGGCGGCCCGCCTCGAGAGGGGTACCCCAGTGCAGGCAGGCGGGGCGGCCCTCGTCTGGAGCCTGGGACTCAGCTCTGGGCGCCCCACAGGAAGCGGGGCGCCCGTGGGCTGGAGAGGGCCAGAGGAGCGTCTGCCCTCAAAGCCGGGTCCCGGCCTAGGAATCGGGGGAAGGAACGAGAGGACGGCAGGCGGGGTGAGGGCCATCTTCAGGAAGGAGAGGGAGGAGGGTGGATTCGGTGGCCCCAGGGGGTCCCTCCCAGATCCAGGATTCCCAGCTGAAGACCGTCAAGGAGCTAGAGAAGGAGCTGCCATTGCCAGGGAAGCCCGAGCTAGCGGTGGAGCTAGCGCTCGGGGCTGGCCTCCAGAGCTCTTGGAGCCACGTGGTGGCCTCCAGGCCAGGCCCCGGGCCTCGAGGCGCTCCCCGTGCCCCTGCCACCACTGCCGCCCTACCCTTGTTGGGAAGCCATCATGTGGCCGGGGGCCGGGGGCCGGGCTGGGCGGGCGCCGAGGCTTCAGAAACGAGGACTCCTTTGAGTTTTCACTGGAAAACAAGTCTCTGAGGCTCCAGATGGCCTGTGGGGCTTCCCAGGAAGACCTGGGAAACATCTGGCCCCTCAGCCTGGTGGAGGGACCAGATGGGGCCACATCTGGGGCTGAGGCAAGGATGCTGGGGGTTTGGAATGTTTTCTTTCCCTGTTATTGTTTGAAGCTGCCTCGGGGGGAACAGGGAGAACTGGAGGCCGCTGGGGGGAGGCCGAGGCCCTGGTCATGAGGCCAACGAGAGGGTCAGGACGATGGCCAACAAGGGCTGAGAGAAGGGGGGAGCCGGATACCGCGCAGCTCCTTGGGCTGCCCAGGCGCGGATCGGCCCCCTAAAACTTCCCTTGAGGTGCCTCAATTCCATTTCGCTCGTCTCCAGCTTGTCTCCGCTCAGAGTCCATTTCCCGTCTCGTGCTGAGCGCTTGGCACTCCCCCAGGCCACGGCCTCCGTGGCAACGCCAGGGCTTCCCGAGGCCACGCCACGTACCTACTCCCCAAAGTGCCCGCAGGCTGGACCCTTGCTCTGAAGACGGACAGACGGAAACTCACCGGGAGGCATTTGCTGTCTCCTCCTTGAGCTTCTCAGTGCAAGATGGTGGGGCTGCGGCTTGGCAGCAGTTTGAAAAGGATCTGGGCTCCCTGGTGGGCATCAAGAGGGTGCACCGTAGGGCACGTGCGGCCCGAGAGCTCCAAGGCTGAAAGGGTGGCTGGAGGCCAACCCCGGAAGTCTGAGTGGGAGTTGTTAAGAAGCATTCTGAGGAGGCACAGCTGGGTAGCTCAGTGGATGGAGAGTCAGGCCTAGAGTCCTGGGTTCAAATCCGGCCTCAGACACTTCCCAGCTGGGTGACCCTGGCCAAGTCACTTGGCCCCCATTCCATGGCCTTCATTGCTCTTCTGCCTTGGAACAAGTAAGTAGCCTTGATTCTAAGAGGGCAGGCACTCTGAGAGCCCGTCGGAGGCACGTACAGAGCTCTGGAACTGACCGGCAGTCCTTAGCTGCCCAGGACCCAGGACACCGTGGGAGCTCTCTAGGCCACGTGGTCTTGGAGGAAAGAAATGGAGAGCAAAGGAGAGCCGGTGCCAGAGATCCCCCAGCTAGGCCTGCTCCCTCTCCGTCGACGGGCAGGAGAATCCAGTGCTTCGGAAGCCTCGGGTGGGTGGCCTTAAACCCATTGATATAGCAATGTCCCGGGGGAAGGAGTGGAAGAGTCCTGGCGCCATGAGGAGCTCTGGGATGGGCAAAGCCATTCCTGGTGGCTCCTGGGAAGATGCCACCTCGAGGCTTGAGGAGGCCCCTGGGGGCCTGGTGGACCCAGCCCCGCTCCCAGCCGCAGGTTCAGAGGTCAGAAGAGAGCCACAGGCAGCTGCCTGAGAGGATGGTGTTACAGAAGAGACTCCGGATTCCTGGGCCACACCTCGGGCGAGGCGTCCCTGCCTGGCATCTTAAAAAGTGCCAACAAGCTCGGCTTCTCTTCCTGAGAGCGTGAGGACCCGCCATTAAGGGGGTGTAGACGAGGCCCCCCAAAGGCCACAGGGCTCCACGGAGGCTGGATCGTGCCCAGAGAGAGAACGGCGAGACCACGCCGTGGTCAGAGGGGATGAACAGAGTCTTCCAGAGAAGCCGTCCAAGCCATCAGCACAAATCAGGTGGGAATGTCTTCCGGGTCCCAGATAGCGAGAGGAGCGTCTGTGAGAACAGCTCGCCCTCGGGAGGTCTGCAGAGATGGTGGAAGGACCCAGCCGCCGTGGGTGGCCCGACCGGTTCTGGATGTCCGTGTGGAATTAGGCAAGAGGAGGCTCTCTGAGCCACGTGCCAGGGCGGGCGCCCGCTCCCAGGGAAGCCCAAGGCAGAGGCAAAAGCTCCAAGCGGCGGCCCCTCCTCGAGAGCGGCTCTTGTGCCAGTCTTTGTCTGCCCATCCCTGGCACAGTGCCTGGCCCCCGGGAGGCTTGATGGTTGGAGCAGGATCCCGTGAAAGGGGCACCTCGGCCGGCAGAGGCCCATCGCTGGCCTCCGGGATGCCCGGCCGGACCAGGGAATGGAATCCCACGAAGGTTAGCAGGATCCGGCGGAAGCTCTTACGTCTGTGTTCAGAGCAACAACTCTGACGGAGACGGAGGGATCTGAAGCCCCCCGAAAGGGTCCCAGGACCAGGCGAGCAGCTGGGTGGCCCAGTGGGTAGAGCCCTGGGCCTGGAGTCAGGAAGGCTTGAGGTCTGGTCCAGGCCTCGCTAGGCGACCCTGAGTGAGTCAGTTGCCTCGGTCTGCCTTCATTCCACATCTGTGAAATGGGCATAATGGCAGCGCCGGAGGCTTCGGGGTTTGGGGGGCGTTTCACGAGTGCTGGAACTTGGCCAAGTCGACACACTCTACACGGAGCCAGGAGCCGGGTAGGTGCCTAATAAATGCACGAGGGACCTGCCTGAGGTGTGGAGCTGCGGGCCAGCCGGGCTCGAGGGGGAGCTCTGCCGCCTCCCCCTTCTAGGCTGCCCCGGACGTGGAGAGGGGAACCAGGAGTCCAGGCTCTCCCCCTCTCGCCCCTCATCAGGACGAGGCTCACTCGGGGGGCTCTGGGCACTCGGGGCAGCCTGGATTCCCAAGGGCTGCAGGGCCACTGGGAGGAGGGGCGCCATTTAGCACTGGAGGGAAACCGAGGCCCCCGACTTCACCCTCTCACTTTACAGGGAAGAAAGCCAAGGCCCAAAGAGGGACTTTGTCGGGCTCCTTCGTGCAGGGAGAGTCCTCTGACTGGAGTCTTGGGCCCTGGAGAGATGCTCGGAGGCCAGGAGGGTCGAGGAAGCCTTCCTGGAAGAGAAGGGACTTGAGCCGGGGCAGCAGGGACCCGAGAGGGGGGAGGACATTCGGGGGGAGGGGGCTGGGGCTGAAGGAGCAAACCTGCGTGGGCCGTGCTCGGGCCTCCTGCCCCCACCTCGGCTGTCCGGCACGTCCTCCCAGGGCCTTCCGAGGGAGCCAGCAGAGCTCTGCCTCCCCTCCCTGGCACCCGGGGCCGGTGGGACGCCAGGGCTGGGACTGGCCTCCCCGAGGCCTCGCACCCGCTTCCCAGGCCGCGGCCCCTCGCCATTCGAGCAAAGCCATCCCGAGTCCTCTGAACTCGCATCCCCGAGACACGGGTGCGTCGTTTGGGGCCCGCCTCCCATTCCCGTTGCATAATGATGCTGGCTTGAACCCCTCCGGTCAGCCTCTGCGTGGCCAGGGCTCCGGCCCGGCCTGGGGAGGGCCTCGAGGCGGGAATCTCGGGGAGCCCCGACGGAGTCCAGGCTGAGCCGGGGAGGCTGAGGGGCCGGCGAGGGCCCGGACGTCGGGGTTCTTCTCCCGCAGAGTGTCGGGAGGGCCGGATCCGACTCCTTCCCAGCCCCCCGGATCCCCGAGATGCCGGGCCCGGCCAAGGCGGGGAAGGAGGCCGCAGCTCCTGGCAGCCGTTCCTGTTCGGGGGTCCCCATCCGCGCAGCCCCATGTGGAATGTATTAAGTCTCTGACACGTCAGGGTGAGTGTGTTTATCCAAAGAATTTCATAGCCTGTCAGAGCGAGCGCCCCGGAGATCGGCAAGACAGACACGCGGAGAGAGAAAGAACACTGACACCACCCCCCCGGCCTCAGTCTCCCCGTCAGGGAAACGGGCAAGGACCTGCCCCAGCTCACCCAGACAGTGGGGCCAGAGGAGAAGGTAGTGAGCTCCCCTTCCCCGGGGCTTCCCCCCAGAGCCTCCGGAGGCATTTGGAGGACGTCCTTGGTGGAGGGGATTTCCACGCAGGGTTTAGCCTGCTCGTTTCCCTTCCGGTCTAGGGTGGGATCCTGGCAGGGCTCCTGGGAGGCTCATCTCGGAGGGCCTCCCTCCCTCGGGACGGGACGACCAAGGGCGCCGGATCCCTCCTGGCCGGACCGTCGAGGTGGCCCGGAAGCCTCCGGACGCCGGGAAGGAGAGGGCAGGAGGGGAGGGCTCTCTCTCTGTCTCTCTCTGTCTCTCTCTGTCTCTCTCTCTCTCTCTGTCTCTCTGTCTCTCTCGGTCTCTCTCTCTCTCTGTCTCTCTGTCTGTCTGTCTGTCTGTCTGTCTCTCTCTCTCTCTCTCTCTCTCTCTGTCTCTCTCTGTCTCTCTCTGTCTCTCTCTGTCTCTCTCTGTCTCTGTCTCTGTCTCTCTCTGTCTCTCTCTGTCTCTCTCTGTCTCTCTCTGTCTCTCTCTGTCTCTCTCTCTCTCTNTGTCTCTCTCTGTCTCTCTCTGTCTCTCTCTGTCTCTCTCTGTCTCTCTCTCTCTCGGTGGCTCCGGCTCGGGCCGGTATCGGGTGGCACACGCGTGTGCCATGTCTCGTGGCTGCACGGGGAGGGGGCCGCGGTTGGAGGGTTTGGGGCTGTTTGTGCCAATTGTCCACCCGGGCTGCACATTCTTGTGGTCGTCTCCTTAACTCGGAAAATTTGGGACATTTTAAAATCAAACAAAACAAAGAAGCATTTTCAAATGGATTTCTGAATCCCTGCGGCCACATCCTGGGGTGCCCCAGCTAGGAGCAGAGCAGAGCTGCGGGGGCAGAAGGGGACCCTCCCCCCCCTTTCTGGGGGTGCCCCTACCAGCCCCCCTGGAGGAGGGGACCCTGGAACTCTAGGGGGGCAGGTTGAGTGGCCTCCGTCCCTGGAGCCAGGAGCTCGTCCAGACTCTCTCGGCATCTCCCCCACAATAATCGATCGTATAATGATGGCAACAATGAGGCTAGGTTGGGGTCCCGCTGAGCCCCCCCTCTAGAGCACCCCAAGAGCAGAGCAGAGCTTCGGAGCTAGCCAAAGACCTGGCAGTCGGACCGTAGAACAGAGCCAGAGGCATCCCGCAGGTCTCCGAGTCGGCCCTCTCACTGCAGAGGCACAAAGAGCAGCCCGATGCCACGCAGCGGGCACGTGGATGACCGATCCCCGGAGAATCAGCCCGGGATGGCTGGCCGGGGGCTCTTTGATGGCATCATTCATTTGAACATTGATCTGCCCTTGCCCCCGGGGGGCTCCCCCTCTTCTGGGGGGGCGGATGTGGCAAATAATCCAAGGGAAGTTGAGGAAGGAGAGAGCCTCCTGGCTTCCCTGCATAGGCCGCCTCTGCAAGGACCTAGGGAGGAAGCTAGGTATGCTAGAGAGAGAGGTGGGCAGGGAGGGCATGCCGGGTATGGGGCACAGCTGGGGCAAAGCTCCTGAGGCCGGAGATGGCCTATGAGTAGGGGGCTGGGGAGGCGGGTGATGCTGGCTGGCCTGGGGAATGCCCGGGGGGGACTCAGATTCCACCACGTTTGCCAGACGCAGGTGCTGAGAAAGGTTTGGTGGTTCCTCCCTGACTCTCATCCTGGCATTCGAGGCCCTGGCTAGGCTTCCAGCCAGACTAGGCTGCTCCATGTCCTGCCACCCCACCTCGCTCCTGCCTCATCCCCAGGCCGCAGAGATCTCCGCCCTTCTGGACTGCGGCCCACGTGCCCTGGGACAGAGGTTCTGGGGTGTGGTTAACCCCTTCCCTTCCATCTAAGAATGAGCAGTGGGGCTGGGCAGCATGCCCAGGGTCACCCTGCTAGGGGACCAGCCTTGAACCCAGGACCTGCCGTCCCGAGGCCCGGCTTTCTAGCCTCTGAGCCCCCCAACGCCCCCCAGGGCGCAGGTAGAGCAATGACACCACCCTCGTCCCCCCTTTAGAGTGGGGGCACTTTGAGCTTTTGACCCCCCAGAGCCACGCCCCAAGTTCTCGGGGGGTCCCCAGCGAGGTCGCCGGGGCAGATGGGGAGAAGAAGGGGGGCCCTGCCGCTGCGGTCTGCCCGCCCGGCTGCCCCGTAAACAGACATTAGCTGTTTGCCGAGCACGCCTGTAATTTGGGGCCGGGGCGAGCGCCCTGCGTCAGGTGGGGGCGCGCCCTTATAATTAGAGCCCGTCGGGGCCTGCCTCTCCCTCCCCTGCCCGGCCACAGGCCAGGACCGGCCTCGGCTCCGCACCCCGGGCGCCCGGCTCTGCCGGGGTTAGCCGCCGGCGCCTGGGCTGTCCCTGCTCCCCCGGCCGCCCCCCTCTGGGCCAGGGTCCAGGCCGGGCTGCCCTCCCTGCCAGCCTGGGAGGAGGGGTAGACCCAGACTCTGGGGGCCTCCATTCGCCCCCCCCATCTCCGTGTGGCAGGAGGCCCGGGAGGGGGATGCTCAGGCCTGGAACTCCCCAGATGTCCTCCTCCTCTGGCCTGAGGCCCCACGTCCAGGAGCCTTGGGCCGGAGCCCAAGAGGGAGGCCAGGCCGGGCCAGAGCCCCGGTGCCCAGCGAGCAGAGCCGGGCGCCGGACAGGGCGCTCCAGCCTCCCGGGCAGGCCTCCCCCGGCCTCGCTGTCACGCGTGGCCCCGCAGGGCGCGCCGGGGAACGAGGGGCCGCCTCGAGGCAGAATGCCAGGAACAGCTTCCCAGGGCCCGCCGGCTGCAGGGGTCGGTCCCCCTCAGGGGCTCTTCTGAGGGAGGCCGGACAGGCGGTGGAAGAGGGCATTCAGCGGGGCCCCGAGGCCCCCATCTGCCTCTAAAGGTTGAGGCTTCTGGAGTCTGAACAGGCCCTGCAAGGAGGGAAGGACAGGACGCCCCAGGCTGGGGGAGGCGTTGGGCAGAAAGGTCACTCAGGCAAAGGCCCGGAGGTGGGGAAGCCTCAGCCTCTGTGAGCCCCGGGCCCCGGCTGGTGGGGCAGCCCGTGTTGGGGTGGGCCTGGGTGGACAGAGAAGGCCCCGCAGAGCAGAGGGTATGAGCTTGGTCTTGGAGGGTGGGGTGGCAGAGGGCAGAGGGCACGGGCAGGGGAGCGAGACCCTGGAGGCAGGGGAGGTGGAGGGAGGCAGCCCCCCGGGGGTGAAGGAACCTTGGGGGGGTGAGGGTCCGCTCCCTGCTCTTCACAGGAGGGAAACCCCAGGGGCCTTGCCAAAGACCCTGAGGTCCCCCCTGTTGCCCAGATCTGCCTCGTGGCCTCACTTCAAAGCCTCCTTAGAGCAAGGCCGGCCCTAGGCGAGAGCCTCCACTGCCTCGGCTGCCCCCGTGGCACGGCCCCCCGAGGGGTCCCCCGGCCTCCACTGGAGTGCCTCTGATGATGCCAGGGGAGCCCCTTGCGCATTGGCACAGCCCTCCTCACCAGGAAGGCTGCCCAGCAGAGCGAGGAGAACCTTCTTCCACGAGGCAGGCTTGCCCTCCTTGATCTCGGCTCTCATGTGCATGCCCCCCTTCTTCTCCAGGGTGCCTCGTCCCCCTCCCGCTCCCTCCGTGCTCCCCAAGAGCGAGTGTCCCCGGGCCGGGCATCGCGAGTCTCGGGGTGCCTCACTGGCTAAGCCGCCTCCTTTGTTCTCTGAGTGGGGGCTGGGGGCCGAGGCTGAAGAAAGCCAATCAGCCCGGGGCGGGGAGTCTTCCTTGGCCGCAGCGGGAACCCCACTTTCCTGGCACCCATTTCACAAGGCTTGAAAACTCCTTTCTTAAGCAGCTGCCCCCTAGACAAGCTGGCTTTATAGAGTTCCCCTCGCTCCAGGAGGCACCCCAAGAACCATGGAGGCCACCTGAGACCAGAAGGAATGGGGGGACCGAGGTCTGGGAGCTCTTCCCACTTTGAATGCCCCCAAAGTCACTGGCCTGAGGTCTGGGAGCCCCTCGCACAAGCTGCCTTCAAGGGGAGCCATGACTGAACCCCAATCCCTCAGAGCCAGGAGGGAGCTTAGTGGCTGTCTCTCCCTGATCCCCATCATACAGATGGGTAAGCAGAGGCCTGAGGAGGAGAAGGAGCGGCAAAGAAGGAGCCCCGGACTCCTGACCCCCCCCATTCCAGGGCTCGAGGCCTCCCCACAGCCTGGTCAGCATAGTGTGGCCAGGCCCAGGACAACACTGCTGAGTCCTCCGGCCTGGGCCTGGACATTGGCCAGCGAGACAGCCAGCCTTGCTAAGGAGTCAGGAGTTTCCTGCTGGGGAAGGCACAGGTAATGGCCCCCACCCTCCTGGCCACTGACTTGGGGCCATAAGGCTTGGGTTCAAGTCCTACCCTTGGTATTTACTGCCTCAATGACTTTGAGCAAGTCATTCATCTTTCTGGGCCTCGGTTTCCTCATGTGGAAAGGGAGAGAGGGAGACCAGCTTGTCTCTGAATCACGACCAGTGGGGATGTCTTCCCTGAGAGGAAAGAAGCTGAGGGGGGAAAGGAAGATGTCGAGAGAGGGGGAGACCCACGGGCCATCCTAGAGCTTCTAAGGCTTGGCCAGGGTCAGGAGCAAGGAGAAAGGGGGCAGGGCCAGACAGAGCCTCCCCCACCCAGCAGGAGAGCTCTCCCAGCGTGGAGAGGCACTGGACTGGCCCCCTCTCACTGGAGGGTAGTCCCTGCTCATCACTAAATGTTTTCAGGCGTGGCTGCTGCCAGCCTAGGTAGGAGGCTGGGCACGGAGCCAGGCTGTTCCTCGGTCCCCGGGCACAGCAGCCAACACTGGCCTGAACTCCGAACCTCGACGGGTAGGCAGCAGACCCAGTCGAGGTTGGTCTCAGTGGGCCAAAACCAGAAGTCACCTTGACAACGACCCCCTGCCCCAGGGACCATTCTGCCCATTCGGTGGATGAGCAAACTGAGGCTTGGGGAGACGAGGCATGTCATGACAGGCAATCACACCACTGTGGATGCCAGAGGCCTGATTCCAGCCCATCTGTGGGCTGGCTGCAGGCCTGACATGAGCCCAGGCTCTCCAAATGTTTCTAGGAAAAGGCCCAGCCTGGCCACTGGATCCCCAGAGCTCACACAGGGAGAGGAGCTAGGGGCTGGCGGCAGCTGCTCTGGGCAGACCAATGTCTGATCGGACAAAGGCGAGGTGTCCCCCTAATGGCTCCTAGCTGCCGGATGCCAGGAAGGGGGCAAGGGGGGGAGGACCTCCCTCCCCAGAGCACACCCCAGCCTGGGAATGAGAACGGCTGTCTCCACCAAGGCCCGAGTCACAGATCCCCTCATTCGTCCCCGGAGCATTTGGAAGCGGCCAGGCCAGCAGAGGGAATGAATGAAATGAAATGAATCCCAGGAAGGTGCTGAGAGGCCTAACCTGGGACTGCAAGCACAGGCTCTGTTCTAACATCCTGCCGCAGGAGGCAATAAACATCGCAAGTGACTTTGGAGCTCATCCTGGCTCCAGCATGCTGTGACCTTGGGCAAGTCCCTTTCTCGCTCAGCCTCGGTTTTCTCCTCTGTAAAGGGAGTGGGATGGCCCTCTGGCTGTCCGGGCAGACTCAGAGCAGGACGGAGCTTCATGAAGCTGAAAGGCGAGCAGTCAGAGCCAGTCTCTCGAAGTCTAAAAAGCCTTCAAGGCTCTCGGAACAGAAGATCTCGTGGTGGGCTTTGGGGCCCGATGGCAGTTTTCCTCTCCAGATGGGATATGCTGCATCCAGAGATGGCGACGGACTGACTCGACCTCAGAGTGGCCTTCAAGAATGAGGGGGGTTACATTGGGTAGAGAGGAAGGGTGGCAAAGGCCATGGCAGACAATAAAAAGTTAAGCAAAGGCCTGGAGGTGGGAACCAGAGACAGGAGCGCCAAGATTCTCACGACGGACAGAGAAATTCGGACCAGGGCTCGTTAAATCAGAGGGAGGCACAGCAAGCCCTGGGAGACAGAGGAGCAGCATCGAAGGCAGGGGAGAAGGGAATACTCAGTGCTTAGGCAACCCCAAAGTTTCCAGCCCCAGGTAGATCTGCCCTGATCGAGGCCTCCAAGACTTAGGAAGGGCTTTGACGGTCAGGGAAGGCTTCCTAGAAGAGAGGACGGGGCCTCGAAAGAACGATAAGACAGAAGGGAGAGGCGGCAGTGCCCCCTTCTTATGGCAAGTGACCCTTGGTTTGTCTCTTCCCTCCTCTCAGGACACTCGGAAGGTGCCGACAAAGTCAAGATCGATGGGGCCTCCAGACGCCCTGTGAGGCGGAAATGAAATTCCCCGAAAGGTTCGTCCCTGGCCCTCGAAGCCCCTTGACTTCCTGCCCCACCCCCCCGCCAGAGCCCGGGTTCTCCCGGTGTTTGCCGACGGGGCTAGCTGAGGGCTTTCTGGTTCCAGATGTTCCGGGTCCTGGAGTTCAGCGAAGCAGCCGGGCCTCAGGTTCTCCTCCAGCCTGGTCCTTGTGGGTTCAGGGCATCGATCCGGGGAGCTAGACGCCCAACTTTGTCCACCGAGTCCCTGCTCACCCCCCTCAGGGTCCACTTCCCTAATGGTCCAACTGTCCTTGCTGCTCTCCCCTGGGATCCTGGGGGGCAGCCGTGGGCGACGGTGGCATACACAGACCCAACCCCTGCCAGGGAGCCAGTTGGCCGGGAGGAGGAGAAGGAGGAATAGGCCAAGCTCTGGTGGCCTGGCCTTGCCCGCCATGGTCTCCCAAAGCTGGGGAGCCTCGGATGGGCACCTCTCACCCGTCTAAATGGGAGTGAAGAGCGCTGGATCGGAACCAGAGGCTCCGCAGTCAATGCCTCAGCGGCCATGCTGGGGCCCGGCTGGTCGGAGAAGGGAAGGGTCGGGAGCCGCGGCTAAAACCCAACGAGGGGGTCGAGAGGAAGAAGAGGAGGGGACGGCGTCAAAGGCCGGCACGCCCAAGACGAACCTCTTGAAGCCACCCATCCCTGAGGAGACGTCAGAACCCCCCACGGGCAATCGCCTCCTTTTGCAGAGGACGACACGAGGCCCAGAGGGCCAAGGCACGGGCGCAAGGCCTGGGGCAGCCCGAGGGAGCGACCAAGAGTGGTGGAAAGATCCCAGCCAGGAGCTCCAAGTCTCTGAGCAAGAAGGGCTCTCGCCCGGGCTGCCCAGCCTGTGCCATTCCAGAACTGCCCTAACTTTGGGGAGTTTCTTCCTGCTCTCCAGACTCAATCGGCCTTTGTACACCTCCCTCTCCCGACTCCTGGGTCAGCCCCAGACACCGAGCAGGCCCAGGCTCATGGCTCTTCTGCCCAACAGCCTTCTGGTCCTTGAAGACGGCTCTCGCGCCTCTGCCCCTCGCCCCAAGGCCTCTCCCCTTCACGACCCAAAGTCACAGAGCTGAGCTCAGAAGACCAGAACCTTCTTTGGGCGAGGCTTCGGGGCTCATTTTGGCCCGTCCCTGTCCTCCAAGGGGACCCGACAAGGACTCATCTGAGCTCCGCTCGGTGACTTCCAGTGTCTTGGAGTCGGAAGGCGGGGTCCTAAGCCTGGCACGGTCACTTACTCTTGGACTATGGCGGCCAAGTCTCTGGGTCTCTCTCCACCTTACTTTCCTTCTCTGTCTAATGGGGGGGACTCAGTACTATTGGGGGTCCAGTCCTCGGGTCCCCCCAGGGCTCTTGTGATTAGGAAGCGCGCCCCAAAACATCAGGCCCAGATTTTCTTCTTTGGATAATTCTTGGCTCAGAATTGTCTCCACCAATGAGGAGAGAGTTCTGTCGAGCCAGGGCTTACTGGTTCTGATTTCTGCAGATGGATGGATGGACGGACGGACGGACGGATGGCTGGATTGGTAAATGGATGGCTGGACAGATGGATGGATGGATGGATGGATGGACGGATGGATGGATGGATGGATGGACGGACGGATGGATGGATTGGTAAATGGCTGGCTGGACAGATGGATGGATGGGTAAGAGGATGGATAGATGGACGGACGGATGGATGGATGGATGGATTGGTAAATGGACGGACGGATGGATGGACGGATGGATGGATGGATGGACGGACGGACGGATGGATGGATGGATGGATTGGTAAATGGCTGGCTGGACAGATGGATAGATGGATGGGTAAGAGGATGGATAGATGGATGGATGGATGGATGGATGGATGGATGGATTGGTAAATGGATGGACTGATGGATGGATGGACAGATGTTTCCTCTTTCATAGGCATCCCTAGATCCTCCCTCTTCCCCCCTCCACAACCCCCACGTACCCACAGAGACCCACCAACACATAGTTAGAGACTTTGTATCTGCCTTGTGGAGAGTTTGGAATCACTTCTCTGTGCTGGGCTGTCTCCCACCCTCTAACCCAGTGATGGGCAAACTACGGCCCATGGGCCAGATTCAGCCCCTGAAATGTTCTATCGGGCCACAGGACATTATTCCTAATCTGACGAATACAATGAGTAGGATACAATATAATGAGACTTCGAAAGAGTTGCCTTAGAAACAGACTGACAGAGGAGCATTTCCTTTCCTTTGGCCCCTCTTTAAAAAGTTTGCACAGCACTGCTGTAGCCCCATAGAAAGTCATCTCCTGGAGGGCAGGACAGTGTCCAGCTTGCCTTTGTCTCCCCAGAATCTGGAAGCTGGTGGAAGCTCAGGGCAGTCACAAAAGAGTCCCCCCCCCCCCGACACACACACACATGTGCACACGCACACACACACGCACACACAAGCCAGTCCACCCCTTCCACTGACTTAGATCCAGGCAGGGGAATCAGACCATGATCTCGTTGGGTCTCTCCTCCTCAGTGCACCCCAGGACCTTCCAGCCTTGGATCCTGGGTTCTGACACTGCCCCAGGGATAGGGCTGGGAGAAGCCGTGGTCATGTTCTGAGGCCAGCAAAGGGTCTCAAGTCCTCTGGGCTCCCCCAGCTCTGTCCCTCTCGGTTTCCTTCTGGCCCAGCCCCTGACCGACTGACTCCCTGGAAAACTCCCTTCTTCCAGCTCACGGGGGCCCCCGTGTCCAGAACACAGAGGACTGCTCCGTGAGCCCCCATCGGTGGCCCCATGAGAACTTGCAGCATTAGCAAAATTTCCCCATCCCACAGCGAAGGAGAGCAGGTGATGCCCCCCTTCTACCTTAGAGGGGCCTGGCCCCAGGCCCTGCCAGCAGGACCCCAAGGCAAATAGGTCCAGCCAGATGCTGAATCAGAACCAGATGTGAGGCGAGAATTTGGGGGAAAGGGAGGGGGACCCCAATGCTGGCCCCACTGGCCCCGGTCCTTGGAAACCACCTGCTGTCTGTCCCCCAGCCTCCTCACACACTGGCCTCCTGCCACCATCCTCTGAGTCTCTCCCAAAGAAAACACCCCCAACACACACAGCATCACACACGGAGACACACACACGCACACACGCACACACAATTCTCAGAATGAGTTTAGGACAATATTTGTTCTGAGGCACCATCTCCGTGATCTCAGCTGGGCGGCTCTTCTCTGGCCAAGCTGTCCGAAGTGGGCTGGGGGCAGGGCACCGGACCCCTTTATTCTCTTTCCCGTCCTCCTCAGCTTGGCCCAGCTCACCGGATGGGGTCCACCCCCCCCCGGCCACCATGGAGCCCCCATCCCAGGCAAGCGGCTCGCCAAAGACCTGCCGGCAGCTCAGAGACCCAGAACAGGGCCATCTAGAGACGATGCCTGCGGACGCTTCGGAGCTGTGGGCGGAAGTCAGCAGAGATTTGCCTAGAGCTGCGCTCCACTGCCAGGAATTCCCCATCACAGCTCCGTTTCCCAGGCCGGAGAGTCCCAAAGGGGATTAAGGAACCTAAAGGAGACCCTCCGTCAACCACCAGGGGCCTAGGAAACCTCGTCCCATCCTTGTTCTGAGGCGGAGAACGAGCTCAAAGCACAAGAGCCTCTGGACGCCGAAGAAGAGCCTGGCCTCCCTGACTCTAAATCTAGAAGGCTGTCCCTCGGCTTCCTGGGAGTCTCTCCCTTGCGTCACAAGGCCGGCTGGGTTGGGGGCACCTACAGGAGGGCAGCTCCCTTGGAGAACGCGCCAACTCTCCAGACACGGCTCTCCTACCACCGAACTGGAGGCCTCGTTAGTAGAGAAATCTCAGACCGGGGCCTTCCCAAGGACAATCTAGGAGCTGGCAGTCAGGGTCCCAGAGGTGCCGGCCCCTGCCCAGGCTGGGATCGTGCCTTCCGCTCAGTTCTTAGGTTTCTTTTTTTTTTTTTAAACCCTTCACTTCTGTGTATTGGCTCCTTGGTGGAAGAGTGGTAAGGGTGGGCCATGGGGGTCAAGTGACTTGCCCAGGGTCACCCAGCTGGGAAGTGTCTGAGGCCAGATTTGAACCCGGGACCTCCCGTCTCTAGGCCTGTCTTAGGTTTCTTTACCGCTGTCCATTTCCATTGCTGCTTCACCTAAGCTCCGGCCAGAGTAGAACAAGCCAGCCTCTACCTCACCCCGACTCTTCCTGGAATCAGCAGTTCTGGGACTGGCTCTGGGACCAGATCGGTGCCTGAAGACCTTTAACTGTACCAGCGGAGCCCACAGCCATCCATCTCCTGAGCTGGTCCTGGCCCTTGGTCCACAGGGTGCCCTCGCCTTTTCAGAAGCCAGGGAGGCCCTCGGCCAAGGGGAGGACGTTGGGGGTCCCAGGGCAGGGCAAGGTGTCCTGAGCTGGCTGACAGTCCTGGGGTTCAGGATCAAATTTACATTTGTAAAGTGCTTAGCACGATGCCTTGGCAAACAGTAAGTGCTTAAAACACTGTTCTCTTCTCTTTGGAACAAAGAGAGCAGGACTCGGAGCCTGGCATGCCCATCTCTGCCATGGTTGGGCGAGCCTCCACCCTTCTTCTGCCTCTGTTTCCCCATGTGTAAAATGGGGGTGGTAGCCCCCAGAACAGCCCGCCTATAGACAGATCTACTCTGAAATCCCAAAGAAAGAGCAGAAGTTGGAGCCCAGGTCGACCCTTTCCTCTCTCAGTCTCCGTTTCCCCCTCTGATCCTGAGATCTCTTCCAGCTCTGGTCTGGTGGGGCCGGCTGGGCACCTCCTCTCACTGTCAGCTAGGAGCTCAGCTGCCCGGAGAGGCAGGGAAGTTCCGGGGTCTCCGTGGGGGCTTTCCCTGCACACCAGCTATCCTGAAGGCAGTGAGGGTTAGCTCTCCTCCTTTGCCCCTCCACATCCTCCTCTCCCCCAGTGGGGAAGGCCAATCGGAGAAATAGGGTCCTGGGTAGGGCCTTTTATCTGGATTCCCTTCATGATCAATACAGGCTGATCCCAGTAACCTCAGCCCTGAAAGGCTGGGCCAGCAGCAGGTTGGCTAATCCAAAGCAATGGACCCCTCCCGGGGGCTCACTTTGTAATTGGAAGTCATTGAGAGAAACAGAGTCTGGAGTAGATATTTTATCTGGACCCCATTATAAGATCATCGACAGGTAATACTGTGTGTGTGATCTTTTCTGTGCTACGTGGCAGGTCGCAGACAGAATGGGCTGTCTAAGGTAAAAATCTGAAACTCCTCTCTGATTCCTTTTATGATCC
Source organism: Gracilinanus agilis (assembly GCF_016433145.1). Taxonomy (NCBI): domain Eukaryota; kingdom Metazoa; phylum Chordata; class Mammalia; order Didelphimorphia; family Didelphidae; genus Gracilinanus; species Gracilinanus agilis. Next base: position 297,208,168 of record NC_058135.1, on the reverse strand, counting down.
ACGCCTTTTCTTCTTGGAAAGCTTTATGCTTTCAGCAAACCAGCAGTCAAGGAGTTAACAGCTTCTCTCCAAGACAGAAAGGCAGAAATTAAGCTGGCCTGGCCCTGCAATCTCTTCCTAGACAGCCGAGGTCAAAGTAGGCAGTCAGATAGCCTTCATATTCGGCGAGGTACTTTCCAGCCCACACCCCACATAATCTCAAAGGCTCCTTCTTGAATGCATCTTTCGAATATGGGAGCTTTTTGCTAAAATAACTTTCAGAGGCTCATTTTTAACCTTGGACCTTGTCTCATCCGGGTAGGATCTTCATGAGAAAATTCTTTGTAAAACCATATACTAACTATGATGTCATTTCTGTCACCTTGGCATGTCTGTGCAGCTGTGAAACTTATTTGACCTTTGTGTGAAAAGGGGTTTTGTTGAACACTGTATAAAATAAATCTCGAACTCATTGCTGGGAGGAGCAGCAGCCATGAGCTGACAGACAGACACTTCCAGCTTCCTTCTTTCTCACCCAAACTGTCCCCTTATCAGATTCCTGGAGCTGTTGGATAGCTTTCAACACCCCAGGAGCAAAGTGTCTTCAGTTCACATCCAGACGTGCTCCGACCTCTGGGCCTTTGCACAGCTCTTTCAGCAGGAGACCTTTCCCAGGAACCCCTGTTTTGCCCCCCCATCCCCTTCCAGGGCCTTCCCATCAAGATTCCGTCCCATTCCCCCAGCTGGATCACCTTCGTCCATAACTGTTAGCAGGTGGTCTCCTCCCTTAGACTGGGAGCTCCTTGAGGGCAGGGGCTGTCTTTTACTTCTCATGGTATCCCCAGTGCTTGGCAGAGTGGCTGGCACCTAGTAGATGCTTGGCCAAGGCTTGCAGACTACAGGGTCTAGGCCAGATGGATGGGGGGGCGCTCCGAGGAGCTGTGATAGGTAGAGGGGGGCCCAGCTTTGGACTCCAGAGCTCTGAATGGGATCCCCACCTTCCTCTCTAAGCTACATGCCCTTGGACAAGTCACCTTAGCACTCCAGTTTCCAGGGGCCAAAGCTCCAAAATGAGGGGTTCCTTTCAACCCGAGCTGTACTGCTCTGAAGCCAGTGGTTACTCCCTCCCCTTCTGGCACAGGCCTCCTCCAGACCGCTGCCATCGCCCTGGCCCTCTGCCTACAGCATGCCATGAAGGCCTCGTTTCCTGGGGAGAGGCGATGCCCTCCCCGTGCCATTGAGTAGGACAGGAGAGGCACACACTTGGTCATTTCCCTCTGGGGCCTGCTCCTGCTGGGGGCCTATGGACCTCCGGTGGTGTTCCTCGTCCTCCAGCGTAGTCCCCAGGGATCTGGGCAGAGACAGGGCTGCTCTAAGACCAGCCACATGGCAGGGGGAGGAGAGACAGGCTGGGTCAGTCTGGCCAGCTCTCAGCTGCCCGAGGAGCGAGGGCTGCCCTAGCCAGGGGCTCTCCAGCTCCTCTGAGAGCTGGGCTCCAGCTGGGTTCCTAGGCCCAGTGACAGGCATTCACGGAGCAATAAGCATTGGGCCCCTGACCCGGGGGATCCCAGAAGAGACTGAGCCAAGCTGGGAGGCAGGAAAGGGGGGCGCAGCCCGACGCTTTCACCAGACCACCTCCCTGCCTCAGTTTCCTCTTGGCTCAGCTTGAGAGCTGGACGACAGGGGTCCAAGGCCCGCTTCCATGGCATTCTGTGTGGCGCCCTCTGGGCCCGGTTTTCTCGGCTGTGAAAGGATGAGCTGGGCCAGATGTCCCTGCCAACGTTGGGTCAGTCAGAGCAGGGGAGGTCTCGCCGCAGCCTGCATTGGGAGAGGAGAGTCGTTCTCATGGACCAGGTGAGCTCAGTGTCAGGTGAGGGGGCAGTGGCTAGAGCACCGAATTCCAATCCAACCTCAGACACTTGCCAGCTGTGTGATCCTGGACAGGTCACTTCCCTCTGGTGACCTCTGTTTCCTCATCTGTAAAACAGGCTAGAGAAGGCAATGGCAAACCCTTCCAGTATCTTTGCCAAGAAAACCCCAATCGAGGTCACGAAGCATCAGACGCGACTAACAATGACTGAAGAACAACAACAAAGACTGGATTTAAGGCCGAGAGGAGTCTTGGGGATGAGGGAGCCCAGGAGGGGGGCAGGATGGCTAGGGAGGGAGAAGAGACGAGTGCGCAGGCCTGGCTGCCAACTGAGAAATACAGAGAGGCGTTCCCAAAGCGCGGGCAGACGGGCAGAAAGGGGCCATCGGCTTCCCCACAATGAGTCCCGTAGAGAGGAGGGCAGTGAGCCAGGCTCCTGCGACGGGCCCAGACCCGGAGGCGTCCCTCTCCCCAGGATGGCCCCCGCCCCGCGCCTGGCCTTTCCCGCTTCTCCCACCAAGGGACATTGAGACAGAGGGGGCAGCGACGGAGGCCGAGAACCGAGCAGTGACCAGGCTTCCAGGGGAAGAGAGACCCTGGGCCCGAGGGCTGCCTGCGGGCAGGGTCCTGGGAGGAAGGCCCCCAGGATGCCCACTGAGCATCTGGCTCCCTGGGAAGCTGTAACAGGGTCCCAGGAACTTGCTCCCTCCTCCACGTTTCCCGGCTTCCTTCCCGTCCCAGCTAGAATGCCGCCTTCTCCAAGAAGCCTTCCTGAACACTCTTCATGCTCCCACTGCCCCCCCCCATCAATGCCCTTCGGCGTGCCCTGCTAGAGCCGCTCTGTGCCTGCTTGTTTGGACGGAGTCTCCCTGGTCAGGCCGGCAGCTCCTTCGGCCTCTCCTGGGTCCCCGGGAGTCAGCATGTGGCAGGTATTGACCAAATGACTTGACTTAACTCCAGGAAAGGTGACGAGAGGCCAGGAGGGCAAGTGGAGGGACAGAGAAAGTTGTGCTACTCAAATAGCCGCTGGCGAAGCCCAGAAACCAGCCAGGCGTGTCTTCACCAGCCCCCTGTGTCACCGGAGAGCTCAAGAAGGAAACCTTGGGAGGATCCTCCTGCTGTGCCTGGGCACATTTCCCAGGTAGGTGACCCCGAGAGCGGTGGACCACTAGGCTCAGAGGGTCTATTTTGGGGCCAGACAGACAGACGTTAAACAGAGCAGGGAGTCACAGGGTGTCATGGCACCCGAAGGGAAGGGTTTGTGTGCTCCTGGGCTGCCCACTCTGGATGAGCAGCTCAGCTCTGGGCACAAGCTGGGCAGTATCCGAAGGAGGGCAGGCGAGATGGCTGGCGAAGACCCTGGCGTCCGTGACACACGAGAAGCCCTGGAGGACCCGGGCAAGTTGGCGCTGGAGAAGAGAAGGCCCAGGGCCGTCTTGCAGAGTCTGAGTGAAGGTCCGCCTGGGGGGACTCCCTGCTGCTATTGGCTATTTGGGAGAGAAGAAGCCAGAGGCAAGTAAAGGGACTGGCCCCTGGCCACGTGACTGCTGGACGTCAGGGGCACGACTGGCACTCAGGCTCCCTCCTGCTCACCGGATGGCCAGTTGGGTTAAAGTTGGCCTGGAGATTTTTTTTTCAGGTATTGGCTGAGTAAGATGACAGCCTGGCTCTGTGGTATATGGAGGTTTGGAGTAATGGCAAAAGAAGGGAAGGGAAGGAACAGGAGAGAGTCATCCACAGCCGGAACACAATCTAATTGAGAGAGCTATGGCCGGGGTCAGGAAGCACGAGCCCTGGCTCGATGGATGGCTCTGTTTCTTCTTTTCTGGTTCTTGAGATCCTGTTCCGTATACTAAGCAGGCTGCTGAGGCCTTTCCCAGCTCCGGCATGGCATGGCCTGTGGGACGAGGTTCTCCCCAGTTCTGCCATTCTGTATTCTAGACTCGGGGAGCCTTTCCCAGGTCTGGCATTCTGCTAGGAACCTAGAACCTTCCATGTTCTAGACTCCAAGGTCTCTTGCCATCTTGGGCATATTCCATGTTCTAGATTCTGGGGTCCCTCTTAGTTCTGGCGTTCCATGTTCTAGACTCTAAGGTATTTCCCCACCTCTGGCATCCCCTGTTCCAAGTTCTAGGTGTCTTCCCAGTTCTGATACTCCTTGTTCTGAATGCTAAGGTTCCTTCCCACATCTGGTGTTCTGGCTTCTGTGCTCCCTCTGGCACTCCATGTTTTAGACTCTAAAGTTGCTCTCTATCTCTCGCATTTTGTGTTCTAGCTTCTGGGCTCTCTCCCAGGTCTGGCATTCCATGTTCTAGTTCCTCCCAGACTGGACACGCCATGATTCATTCACTCAATCAGAAAGTCTTAACTGAAACCCACAGTGTTCCCAGCCACATCCTCAGGTGAGCTGGGAGAAGGCGAGAGGGAAGCTCACCCCCCGGAGAACTCCTTGGCTCTCGGGAGAAGGAAAGGACTTGTGAGTCGATCAATCACTGGAGAGGTGCTGAGTGCCAACTTCACATCTGGGGTCCTCCAGGGGGAAGGCTGGGCTGGCACTTCCCCCAAGTAGCCAGAGGGACCCTGGTGGCTTCAGCCACTCATGTGTCTAGCTGGTGCCTTGAAGAAGAAAGAGACTGGATTCAAAGAGCCCAGCTCCAGAATCTAGCAGCTCAGTCCCACGGCGTCACCCACTGTACCACCGTTGTGGATCCAAGAAGACCTCGTTATTTCCTTTCTTCCCTCAGACTCCTGGAAGATACACCAGCCTCCGCCCCCACCTCAAGAGCTCTCTAGCTCATTCCCGGTCTCCTTCCCGGGCCACTCTCCCAAGCTCAGACTTGGGGGAAGCCAACCCAGGAAGTGCGGGCTGGAGGAGGAGCTGGGGGCCCAGCTGAAGACGGGGTCACTTTGGGGTTTAGTTCATGTTTGGGGCACAGAGCGCCAGGAAGAAGCACATAGATGTGTCCACAGGCCACAGGACATCTTCCCACGGTCTAGGAGCAGGGGTGGGTGGTGGGGAGCAGGGGCAGCCACCCCTTCCCTGCAGCTGTGTGGGAAGCTCAGAGCTGGGGAGCCCACCCCTCCTGAGGCCAGAAAGGAGTGGGCCAGGGAAGAAGGGGGAGCCTTCACTCCTTCATTCATGGGAATGAGGAAGACCCCAAAGTCTAGTGTGGCTGGGGCATGGAGGGGGCGGAGGAGAGTCTCAGTGTGGCCTAAAGCCTTCCTGGCAGGGCACGTCAGGGCGCGTCTCCCAGCCTGGAGAAGCTGGGGAGGCTGAGAGAAGCTATGAGAGAAGCTGAGGCGCTTCAGAAGGCCCGATTCAGCTTCCGCTGTTCTCCTTATAGGCTATTCTCCGGAGCTGCTCTTTCTTGGTCTGGCTGCTTTGTTGATAGCATGGAGCGAGAGACAATGTTGCATGAGAAGGAGTCGTGTCATGGGCTCAGTCCCTGGCTTCGGCTCCCTTTAAAGGGACCTCATGATCCAGAGAAAGAACTGTGGGAGTAGAAACAGAAGAAAAACACCTGCTCGATCACATGGCTCCATGGGGATGATTGGGGATGTAGGCTCTAAACGATGACCCCAGTGCAACTATCAATAAAATGGAAATAGGTCTGGATCAAGGACACGTGTGAAACCCAGTGGAATTGCTCGTTGGCTATGGGAGGGGGTGGGAGGGGAGGGAAAGAACATGAATCATGGAACCATGGAAAAACTTTCTTAATTAATCAATTAAATAGAAAAACTCTAGGCCTAAAAAATTTAAATAAACAAAAATAAAAGGACCTTGTGAGCCCTGGACGTCAAGGGAGTAAGCCCTGGTGATGGCCTAGCCTGAGACGAGGAGGGAGGGCACACCCAGTGGGGGCTCAAGCCAAGAGCAGTAGGGAAGAAATAGCCTCAAGTTCTGCAGAATCTCTTTCTAGAATCTGAGGGACAGATGGGCCTGCCAGGCCCCACCCCTTGCAAATGCTTGGAACATAGGATGGGCTAAGTAAGGGCTTTTTCATTTATCTACTCATCCTTCCCTTGCATTTCTGGGAATCTCGCATTTCCTTTACAACTGCTCCGGCAGCACCCCGAGGCCTCAGGGCCCTCCATCCCTCCACCACCTCGCATGTATTACATGGGGAGGGACGTCGGCTCCACACTCAGAACATGAGCTCTTCGAGGCCGTGGACTGAACCTTTTTGTCTTGGAATTACCGGCATGTGTGCCAGCCACCTTGGAGCTGGTTGATTAAGCAATTCAGCCCTGCGAGGTGGCCTGCTTAGCCCAGCCCAGCGAGGCAGCCTTATTGAGGTCCTGAGAAGGGAGGGGAAGGCGCCCATCTGGGGGGTGGGATGGCTGCTGACACATGGGAGGGGACGAGAGCCGGCTCTAAAGGAGAGGCTGACAAGCAGGCGGGAGCCCTGGGCCAAATCTAATAAGATGGCGTGGGACGGAGGAGACAGACAGACGGAGAGATGGACAGAGAAGGAGACGGATGAAGAGAGACAGACACAGACAGACAGGAGGCTGCCTGGATGAAGAGAGAAAGCTGGCTGGCTGGCTGAAGTCTTCCTGAAGCCAGGCATTGTGGGTGGCGTGGCAGTACAAAGAAGGGCTAAAGATCACTTCCCGGCTCCGAGGAGCTTCCAGGGGGCATTACCAGAGGGCAGGTGCCAGAAGGAGATTGGGAAGATTTCTTGCCCAAGGGGTCTGGCCACAAGCAAATAGCACAGTCCCTCCCCCCCCAGAACCAAATAGGGGAAGAGGATCCATGGAGAGAAGCTGGGAGCAGGGAGTTGGCCATGCAATGCCACAGCCTGAAAATGAGCAGGAAGCAAGATGGACCCAAGCGGCCCCCGTTTCCAATAATGGGGCAGGTGGGGAGCCAGAATCATCTCGTACTGGGCTGCCGACTAATCCACTGTCCAAACAGCTGCTGGAGGAGTCGGGCCTAGGGATGTGGGTCCCCCAGATGGGTTCTTGGGGCTCTGGCGGTCGACATTCAATGGGCTCAAGAGTTGCTGGAGGCTGAGCAGGCTGATGTCTGCGGCCTCATTATGAGAGGCCTGGGAGGCGATGGACCTTCTCTCCATCCCATGCCCCGGGCAGCTCATACCAGGAGCCTCCTGGGGGATTCTGGCCACCACAGTTTAGGGAGGGCGTCCAAAGGAGGAAGCCAGGCGGTTCTGCTTCACCTGCAGAAGGGAAGATGGGGAGGGAGGGGAGGAGACCTGCTGGCTGTGGCCATCCTCCAGTACCTGAAGGCTTGCAAGCAGCAGCGGCTCTACAGAGGCAGCTTTAGGCTCACCAGCAGGAAGACCATCATCCGCCTCAAGGAGGGGAGCCGGAGGACCCTCCAGGGGAGGCTTTTAAGCAAAGGATTCGGTGACTAGGATTCTGGGGAGCCCAGAGCAGGACCGAGGATGGAGGAGGAGCACCAGGAAACGCTTGGGGGACAGATGAGGGGGGAAAGTGAGGGAACCCAGAAAGCAGGGGACAAGGGGAAAGAGAGACTTCCAGAAAGCAGGGGGCAGGGCCTCAGCAAAAGGCAGAATAGTCTGGTGGGGGAGAGCGGAGGGCCCGAGCAAGAATGGCAGAAACACAGAAAGACTGAGACCAGGATGGGAGGCCAGAGCTAGGAGTCTCACAGAGGGAGAATCAGGGGGATGGGGGTGGGGAATGGGGAACCTGAAAGAGACAGGGATGAAGAAAGGGAGAGAGCGGAGCCCAGAGATGGAAAACAGAGATGGAGACGACTGGAATGGAGAGTTAAAGGGTAACAGTGAGGGGGAGCAGAGAGCCACGGGGCTGACAGGGACCATGATGGAGTACTCTAGCACCCACCCCAACCCTCCTTCTCTTTGCCCACGTTCTCCCTGCCCCCGTCCCCTCCCTTCCCCAGAGGCTCCCTCCAGGGCCCCAGGATCTCTTCTCAGCTTCATCCATCCTTAGGACTTTTTTCCTAAGACTTTTGAACGCTGCCCTTCTTCTTGTCTGCTCTGTCTGTCCTCCCTTGGTCTCCCTCTGTCCATTTGACCCCTCCCCACTCAGGCTTTCATGCAGGTTTAGCGTACAGCCCTGGCAGGGTGGGGGCCCCCAAGGCTTCCTTTGGGAGCCATTTCTGTCTCCTTCCTCTAACCTGTGGGCAAGTTGTATCTGCTGGGAGAATGGAAGCTTCATGAGGTCAGGGAGCAGAGCCTGAAACTGAATGGGGAGAAGACTGGGAGACTGAGAGGAAGTTGATCCAGGGACACGAGCTGAAGAGAGCCAGGACAGGGGATCAGCCGGCATCCCTTCAGCACCTACCATGTGCCAAGGACTGTGCTGAGCCCCGGCTGGAGAGGCAGAGATGGGCACAGGCAGAGGTCAGTGCCCGCCTCCCTCATTACCTTCCATGCAAATGCCTCTTGTGTGTTTGGATCGATTCTCTGCATTTGCCCCTCTTTCAGGCCTTAAGTCTCTCCAGTTAGACTAGTAGCTCCTTGAGGCCAGGGAGCTTTTCAGTCTTCCTCCTTGAATCCCTGACCCCAACACCCAGGGCCAGGCAATGGGTCATTGATCTCATTACTTGAAGGAGGAAGCTCCTTCTGAGCACCTACTTGGGCCTTAGAGTTGCCCCTCTCTGCAAAGAGTTTGTGTGGCTTGTCCAGGATGGCCTGGTCAGTCTGTGGCTTGATCAGGAGGGATATGAACCCCAGGCTCCCTGGCTTTGCAGCCAGTTCCCCTTCTGTGGTGATGATCGCTTTTTTTTTTTTATTGATTAGTTACATGATTCATGTTCTTCCCTCCCCTCCTCCCACCCCTGTCCTGTAGCCAATGCGCAATTCTACTGCAGTCCTTTATCATCAAAACCAAATCATATCCCTATCAAACCATATAATCAATCATATATTTTTCTTCTGAATCCACAGTTCTTCCTCTGGGTATGGATACATTCTTTCTCATAAGTCCCTCGGGATTGTCCTGGGTCCTTGCATTGCTGCTAGTAGAGAAGTCAGTTACATTCGATGGTGCTACAATGTATCTGTCTCTGTTTACATCATTCTCCTGGTTCTGCTCCTTTCACTCTGCATCAGTTCCTGGAGGTCGATCCAGTTCACATGGAATTCCTCCAGTTCATTATTCATTTCAGCACAACAGATACCACAGTGTGATTCCTCAATCAAAGGGCATCCCCTCATTTTCCAATTTTTTGCCACCACAAAGAGCACAACTATGAATATTTTTGTACAAGTCATTTTCCTTATGATCTCTTTGGGGTACAAACCCAGCAGTGGTATGGCTGGATCAAAGGGCAGGCATTCTTTTAAGGCCCTTTGGGCATAGTTCCTAATTACATGATGACTGCTTCTTGACACCCTCTTAGGAAGACTTTAATCAACGCTCCTTGACTGTCAAAGGCATCAGGAAGGAAAAAGTAAATCAAGGGTAGAAAGCAGGCTGGGCCTGGAGAAACAGAGGCTTCCTATACCCAGGTCAGACTCCTCAATGCCCAGGCAGAGGTTGAGTGAGGAGCCCCCACAGAGCATCCTGGGCCCTTCTGCAACCAAGCAACCCCTGTCCTCCTGCTTCAGATGCCATGGGCTGCCTCCAAAGTCCAGGAACCTTCCCAAGGCCAGAAGCCCAAGGCCTGGGCAGGGGCCAGGGAGACAGGCAGGAGGAAGAATGCCCTGGCTATTTAGTGGGCCCTTCCTGTGGGTTCCATTTGGAACCAGAATCAGGAGGAGCAAGAGGTCACTTTGAGCTAACAGGCTTCAACTAAAGTAGAGCCAGCAATCTCTGGGGTCCCCAAGGGGCTCTGGAGGGCAGTGTGGAAGGGAAACCAGAAAACTATGGGCTTCCAGGCTACCTGCTCACCAGACAGGGTTCTGCTTCTTCTGGGGAACTGTGCAAGCCCTGTAATCTCACCTCTAGAGAAAAGTAGGGTTTCAATAAGCCCACATGGATCTCCTTAGCATCAACCAGGGCTCAGGCTCTGCGGGAGAGAAATGGCATGTTCCCTGTCTGCAAGGGAAACACAGTGTTTACCCAAGAATGCAGGGCAGTCCTGAGCCAATACTGGGGCAATCGTCAAATGCTCTGGGGACACCCAAAGGAAATCCTTGCTAGCCAGGAGAGCCATCTCGGAGAGCCAGGGGCTGTCCCAGGAGCTGTGCTCCTCTCAGGGAAGGATGCCAGGCATAGGTCAGATGCCCACCTGAAAGATGGTGTCAGGATGCCGGCTGCTGAGCAGCACCCAGGGCTCACCACAGGGGCCTGGTGAGGAGAGAGGGGGTCCTCAGGAAAGAGCTGGGGCAGAGAAGAGAGCCCTTCAGGGCAGGTCCTGAATGCCCCCTGCTCCTCCCCCCACCCACGCACACACTCTGGGGATGCGTGACTCCTTGGGAGAAAGAGCAACTTCCCTAGAAAGTGTCTGAACCAGCCTCCTGTGTGACGGCCAGGGAAACCGAGGAAGCTGGGAGCAAGGAGGAGACTGACCAAGATCCCACCGGGCAGGTCTGCTAGGATCATGGCTTCTACGTAGGTGTCAATGCTCTGGGATTCTGAGCTGAGTTCTCTGCAGCCTGCCAGGCTCCTCTCTGGGACGGTCAGTTTGGCACCCGCCTCTGCTATATCAGTTCTGGGACTCTGGGTGAGGAGGTTCCCTTGTCCAAAGCTCAGTTCCCTCCTTTTAAAAATGGGTCAAATTCGAATTAGCCTCTGCCTTCCCTTCCCTAGCTTTGGCCCTGACTGGCCCGCTGGGTCTCCAGGGGAACCAGGAATGAGGCTGTGCATGGGTCTGGGTCTCTCGTGCCCCAACGGGTACCCGCCACGCCCTTGGAAGGCTGCACACTGCTTCCCCGAGAAGGCCGATGCTTGTGCTCCTCCTGTGCCCGCCCTTCCCGAGCCCTCCCAGGAGGTCATCACCCTCAGAGAGTCCAAGACTAAGGCTTGTCGTGCCTCAGGCCTCCGTCTGCTGGCGGCTCAGGGCTCAGGGATCTGGCCGCTAAGGGGTCGTCTGCCAAAAGCTGCTTCTTAGGGACCCAGGGTCGCTCGGTCCTGGCCTTGGCGAGGGGTTTCCAGCACCCACCTTCCCCTGGGCCTGGGACCAGATGCCAGCCTGAGGTGAAGGTCAGGGAGGGAAGGCATGGGCTGCTGCTGCCCCAAGGCTAGGGGCTAGGCCTGGCCGGAAAAGGTTGGCGGGGGGGGGGGGGGAGGGGGGCAGTGCTTGCACAAGCAAAAGCTAAAGGTCGGAGACTGGCCCAGGTACAAGCAATAAGGGGTCACTCGACCCAGTCCTAAGAGGGAGGGAAGGGCAGGAGCCAGCGTGTGGGTTAATAACCTCAGAGCTCCCCAGAGGCTCCCCATGGCTCCC